>NC_051229.1:36043098-36073098 GCF_015220715.1 Pygocentrus nattereri
TGTATATGAACGTTTAATTCATAAAGCATATGTGTTTTAAATGATGTTAATATAGACTATTATGTCATTTTATTATGTCATTTGTCTTTTTCAAAATAAAAGCCCTCGTTTTTCATTTTGAAAGCAGCAGTAAACTTGTACATATCAGAACAGCAGCAGTAGCTTTCTGACACAGCTGGGGTCTCATTACCACAGAATTCAGGAAAGTTTTCTACTGATTCTTCACGCTATCTGTACTAAACAAAGAAACAGAGTGGCTAATTTTAGCTAGCTAGCTTGCTTGGCAGTAGTGTGATGCAAAGCCTAACAGAGCCTGAAATAATGCAGCGGTGTGAATCCTCCCCTCAAAAAAAACTTGCTTTTTTCTGCCTTCAGAGAAAGACAGTGTACAATAGAGCAGCAAATCGCAATTTGTCTCACTAGCTATCACCTCTAGACTGAACCTGTGGCCAGTATGTTCACTTTTTATGGTGTAATGAAGTGCACTAAGCAGGAAATCAGAGTAAAGAGTGCTATTTGGGACACAGCCAAAGTAGAGAACCACTAAAGCATTGGGTATTTAAAAAAACTGTAAGCTTTGTGTCACTCCCAGGAGTTAACTAGTGGGTCAGTGCTCACAGATCCACCCTGCAATAGTGTTTATTAGTGGATGAGGATCCTGCTGTCCAGGGGAAACAGGCACCTGTGGTGAAGTGGATCTGAAATTCGGCCCCCAACACACACAAGGCCATCTGTGCTTGCTCTTCTAATAAAGCCCATTAACTCTGATCAAAGCAGCAGTACACAAACACCACTCACTAAATAAACGGTAAACACACTCCAACTATGAAATCTCTGCACTTTATACTGCAAATGAGCCTTCATAAGTGTTCCCTTGCACACTAGCCAGAAGTGGATGAAGTATAATACTTCTGTACTTGAGTATAAGCATAAGTACTTTTGGTGAAATATTACTTGAGTAAAAGTACAAGTGTTTTATCATCATTTCCTGAATGAGATGTGACTTCAAATGTTGAGAGACAATTTACAAAAAACTATTTCACTTTTGCGGAAAAGTTTCCTGCCAGAGATGCAAGAAAAGTGGCTATAGCTGAGCTAAAGCTCAAAGCAGAGTAAATGTTTGTTCGTAAATCATTTTTGTATATATCATATTTTTATTGATGTTTGTTGGAAGGACAAAATGGCTCTTCTTAACATTTAACATCTTAAATGTTTAACATTTAACATTAAATAATTTAAATAATTATAACTGCTTTATACCTCATGTTTCATATTACTATCACAATCACCGCCACCTTACTATATTCTTAAGTACTTAAATCTGGTGTACATACTGTAAATTCTCTATATTGTCTTAAATTATTAGTAAAGTGTTTATTTTTACATAAATGGCTGCAACTGTAACAACTGCAATTTCCCCCTGGGATCAATAAAGGAATCTGAATCTGAATCTGAATCTGAATCTTAACTTCAAGAGCTGAAAAGAAGGCCTAACATGTTAGATTAAGTACCAGAGGAGAAATGACAGAGGAATGAACCAATCAATTTTGTGAGAAAAACTGTTACTCTAGACCGACTGGAAGTTCTAGATAAGTCACTGACTTTGTACCCAGACACTATGAAGTCAAGCTGTGCACCTGCTCCAGGTCAGTGCCGACCGCATTTCCTCCCAGAAACATCTAGAAAACAGCACCACCACCAGGAGTGATACCGCTATACATTTTATCCTCACAGACATGTGTGTCTGTGTGTGTATGTGTGTGTGTGTGTGTGTGTGTGTGTGTGTGTGTGTGTGTGTGTGTCTGTGTGTGTGTGTGTGTGTAAGTGTATATATGTGTGTGCATGTGTGTGTATGTATACGTGTATGTGTGTCTGTGTGTGTGTGAATGTGTCTGTGTATGTGTGTGTGTGTGTGTGTGTGCACGTGTGTGTGTCTGTGTAGGTAGGTGTGTGTCTGTGTGTGTGTGTATGTGTATGTGTGTCTGTGTTTGTATATGTGTATATTTGTGTGAATATGTGTCTATGTGTGTGTGTGTGTGTATGTAAGTGTGTGTGTGTGCACGTGTGTGTGTCTGTGTAGGTAAGTGTGTGTGCCTGTGTGTGTATGTGTCTGTGTATGTGTGTCTGTGTTTGTATACGTGTATATTTGTGTGTATATGTGTGTATGTGTGTGTGTATGTATGTGTGTGTGTGTGTGTGTGTGTGTGTGTGTGTGTGTGTGTGTGTGTGTGTGTGTGTGCGCGTACACTGCAGGCTCTGTTTATCTCCAGCCAGTTCCAGACAGAAGGTGTCTCCTCTGAGTGTTATTGTGACAGTAACTGTTATCTGCTCCCAGGGGCTTCTGGGAGTTGTGGTCCAGACAGTGTCTGGCACGTCCCTGAATGACCCTGATAACAGAAGTGCACCAGATAGAGAGAGAGAGAGAGAGAGAGAGAGAGAGAGAGAGAGTGGAAGATAGAGGAGAGAGAAACAGGAAAAGAGAGAGAGAGAGAGAAGGGAAGATAGAGGAGAGAAACAGAGTGGAACAGAGAGAAACAGGAAAAGAGAGAGAGAGAGAGAGAGAGAGAGAGAGAGAGAGAGAGAGAAGGGAAGATAGAGGAGAGAAACAGAGTGGAACAGAGAGAAACAGGAAAAGAGAGAGAGAGAGAGAGAGAGAGAGAGAGAGAGAGAAGGGAAGATAGAGGAGAGAAACAGAGTGGAACAGAGAGAAACAGGAAAAGAGAGAGAGAGAGAGAGAGAGAAGGGAAGATAGAGGAGAGAAACAGAGTGAAACAGAGAGAAACAGGAAAAGAGAGAGAGAGAGAACAGAAAATAGAGGAGAGAAACAGAGTGGAACAGAGAGAAACAGGAAAAGAGGGGGGATTTGGCCTCTGCAGTGAGAGCAGTGTAGTGTGGATGCCACTTGCAGTTCATACCATCTCAGGACCAGAGCACCTGCTGATTGAAGCTGCTGCTGCACTTCATGCGCACATTGTGACTCGTGCTGGTGTGATGTGCCATGACGCTGAGTGCTGCACTCAGGTGTGCAGTGTGGTGGGTTTGAGAGCGGTTTGACCCAGCAGGACTGGAGAGGAGCGATGATAAACACTCGGGCGAGTGCGTAGTCATGCTGGCACCTGGCACAGACAGGCACTGATGCCTGGCCAGCCCCGCCACCAGACTCAGACACTCTCACCCTGCAGCACACAGCTGCTCCTACTGGCCAGGCATGCACGCTTTTTAGAAACTTTTACATGACAAAACTGTCCTGACTTTGTTTTAAAAGCTGAACTGCAGCACAAACAAAACGCTGAGGACTGTGTAAAGTGCTTTTTACAGAAGCTCCGTGTTTCATTTTCTGAACTGTGCATAGATTTGTGTATGTAAATGTATATATGTGCATTGTCACGATTGACACCTCCCAGTCCTGTCCATGTGTTCGAGTTGTTTTGGTTTAGCCCATGTGTGTTTGTTTTGGTCCAGCCCCCTCGTTTCATGACTCCACCCCTGATTGTCTCCACCTGTTTCCCGCCTGTCCCTCATTTACCCTGTGTATTTAAGCCCTGTGTTTGCCCCTTGTGTTTGCTGGTCTTTGTTGTTTGTTGGATGTGTTGGTCTTTGTACTGTTTGGCTGGTTTATTCTGGGTTGTCATGTCTGTCCCCCGATCGATCCGTGTTGGCTACATGAACCTGGACTGTTTAGACGATGACCCTGGATTTGCCCATAATAAACGTCGCTTATCTCTGCATATGCGTCCGCCTCCTCGCTCCCCGTTACGTGTGTGTGTGTATGTGTGTGTGTATGTGTATGTGTATATATATAAGGACCTGTTGCCCTTTTGCACATTGTGTGTAAATTTCATGATGAATGAAGCAAAAGGAATGGCCCAAAATGACTTGGAAAGATGTCTGGTTCCTTTCACTTGCATTATAACTACAGTATGTTTTTTCTTATAGGTATATATATATATAAATATATGAGGTATATATACACCTCATATCTCTTTTTATCATTTTTCAGTTTATGACATAATTTGAAAATGCCTGTTGCCCTTTACTTTTACTTTTACATTTAAATTTCATGATGAATGGAATAAAATAAACAGCCCAGAATTACTCTGAAAAAAGTCCGGTTCCATTGACTTACATTAAAAGTAAAATATGTTTTGTGCTTCTCCTCTAAAGTTACCATGTTGGAGTTACAATGTTCTTCCAACAACAGCGATATATGTATATGTGACTGCTGATCATATTTTTCTTGACATTCCTGAGAATTTTGACAAACATATTGACAAAAATAAAACATAAAATATAAAACATGCCGTGACTTTTGCACAGGCCACTTTTTACATTCATTTTTTAAAATTGTCTCCAATATGTTAAATTGAGTAAGTAAACAGTGATTGTGCACTGAAACGTGCAGAAGTGTGTTATCTGTAGAGGATGTACTCACTTATTTTTCTTAAAAAATCAACAAAATGGAATCAACATGGAATTTGACCAGAGGTGCCAAACTTTTGCCTTTTACGATTGTAATTATACAAACCTACGTAAATATTCTTCAGTAGTGTGCAGCCCTCACTTATCTCATTTATTACAAGCTACACTCACCGGCCACTTTATTAGGTTCAATTGCTTGTTTACAGAAATAGCTAATCAGCCAATCACACGGCTGCAACTCACTGCATTAAGGCATGTAGAGGTGGTCAAGACAACTTGCTGAAGTGCAGGCCGAGCATCAGAACGGGGAAGAAAGGGGATTTAAGGGGCTTTGAACATGGCGTGGCTGTTGGTGCCAGACGGGCTGGTCTGAGTATTTCAGAATCTGCTGATCTACTGGGATTTTCACGCACAACCATCTCTAGGGTTTACAGAGAATGGCCCGAAAAAGAGGAAATATCCAGTGAGCGGTCAGTTGTGTGGAGGAAAATGGCTTGTTGATGTGAGAGGTCAGAGGAGAATGGGCAGACTGGTTCCAGATGATAGAAAGACAGCAGGAACTCAAATAACCAACCAAAATCTCTGAGGAACGTTTCCAACACCTTGTTGAAAGTACGCCACGAAGAATTAAGGCAGTTCTGAAGGCAAAAGGGGGTCCAACCTGTTCAGTGAGTCTCTCTTCTCTTTTCTTTTCAGGAGACTCACTCTCAGCTCCTCAAAGAATCTGCAGACACGCCTCCAGAGTTCAGTCTTAGAAGCTGGTTGATGATTTTCTAAAGTAATCAAACCTATTCTGTGGCGTTGAAGTGTGGATTCTGGGGTGGTCAGTCCATTGTTCAGCTTTTTTGTTTGATGTGTCCCTCTCTTTTTCTCAGTGAGGTTCCTCTTGATCCGCTACACATCCTTTCAGACCCATAGCGCTGTGTGGTCTTCTCACAGTGGAAGGATGGACAGAAACATCTGTGGATATTTTCAGATCTGAAGCAAATTGATTTTCTCCTCTCTTTCTCTCAGAGATGGAAGTTTTAAGTGCTGTTTATCTGATGGGGGCAGTTTTGGTGTCTGTCAGGTTTTCCAGGTTGTTGTTAGGAGGAGTCTCATTTTTTTCTGTAGCCTTAGGCAAGTAGACTACCTTGTATCTAATCTCCTCTGAAATATCTCCTGAAAATGAATAACACGTGCTGAATGACTGTTTGGACTGTGAATTAAATAAATGAAGGGTGTGTCTTTCGCACAGTTCTGTAGGTGTATGTGTGCAGTGTGCACCACAGTAAGCAGTAGTGATGTGCTGTGTGTGCTCTGTGTCTTTCCCAGGCGACAGTAAGAGCATCTGTGTGGTGTCATGCTGAGAAAATTGCTGTGCTGTTGATAAGTGGTGTGTGACGCATCCGTGTCTGTGTGTGTGTTTGTGTGTACTGAAACACACACACACACACACACGCCTCCACCACTGCTCTATATTGGCTGATATACAGTAGCTCACCGACACACAGTACAAATACAGGAGCCACTCTGATACTGCAATCATCACAATCTCTGATACAGAGACAGCGTCTAACACTAGAATGTATTTTACACCTGGTTTCGCTACTTACCCTGGCTTTAGTACTGTTAATCCCATACCTGCTGTACATCTGGATCTGTGATGAATGCTGGGAAAGGTGGAATATATGCGTAAATGTTGAATTGCACCTGAATCTGCAATGCAGTCTAAAAATTCTGAATACAAAATAAAATCTGCTAACACTTTAAAATGTAAAATACATTTAAACGTGATGCTACAAGGTAAATTAAAGCTGTAATGCCACGAGTTTTATTTAACAGCAGTGACACTGTAATTTAATTTGTATTCAATTTGTATTTAATTTGTATTCAATTTGTATTGTTTTTTTAATGGACATAACACAGTGATGTAATAATTTACTTTTATTTATTGTAAAAGTGTGATATAACAAATGATTTATAATGGCATTGATACTGTAAAATAACATGTTTCTTTTAATGGTGGTAAGGCTGTAATGTAACAAATTTCTTTTTAAATGGTTGTAAAGCTGTACTGTAATGCGTCTCTTTAAATGATTGTAAAGCTGTACTGTAGCACGTCTCTTTGAATGGTTGTAAAGCTGTACTGTAATGCGTCTCTTTAAATGGTGGTAAAGCTGTACTGTAATGCGTCTCTTTAAATGGTTGTAAAGCTGTACTGTAATGCGTCTCTTTAAATGGTTGTAAAGCTGTACTGTAATGCGTCTCTTTAAATGGTTGTAAAGCTGTACTGTAATGCGTCTCTTTAAATGGTTGTAAAGCTGTACTGTAATGCGTCTCTTTAAATGGTTGTAAAGCTGTACTGTAACACGTCTCTTTAAATGGTTGTAAAGCTGTACTGTAACACGTCTCTTTAAATGGTTGTAAAGCTGTACTGTAACGCGTCT
Source organism: Pygocentrus nattereri (assembly GCF_015220715.1). NCBI lineage: Eukaryota > Metazoa > Chordata > Actinopteri > Characiformes > Serrasalmidae > Pygocentrus > Pygocentrus nattereri. The sequence continues at coordinate 36,049,947 of NC_051229.1, forward strand.
CTTTAAATGGTTGTAAAGCTGTACTGTAATGCGTCTCTTTAAATGGTTGTAAAGCTGTACTGTAACACGTCTCTTTAAATGGTTGTAAAGCTGTACTGTAACACGTCTCTTTTAATGGTTGTAAAGCTGTACTGTAACACGTCTCTTTTAATGGTTGTAAAGCTGTACTGTAACACGTCTCTTTAAATGGTTGTAAAGCTGTACTGTAACACGTCTCTTTAAATGGTTGTAAAGCTGTACTGTAACGCGTCTCTTTAAATGGTTGTAAAGCTGTACTGTAATGCGTCTCTTTAAATGGTTGTAAAGCTGTACTGTAACACGTCTCTTTAAATGGTTGTAAAGCTGTACTGTAACACGTCTCTTTTAATGGTTGTAAAGCTGTACTGTAATGCGTCTCTGTAAATGGTTGTAAAGCTGTACTGTAACACGTCTCTTTAAATGGTTGTAAAGCTGTACTGTAACACATCTGTTTTAATGATTGTAAAGCTGTACTGTAACACGTCTCTTTTAATGGTTGTAAAGCTGTACTGTAACACGTCTCTTTAAATGGTTGTAAAGCTGTACTGTAACACGTCTCTTTTAATGGTTGTAAAGCTGTACTGTAATGCGTCTCTGTAAATGGTTGTAAAGCTGTACTGTAACACGTCTCTTTAAATGGTTGTAAAGCTGTACTGTAACACATCTGTTTTAATGATTGTAAAGCTGTACTGTAACACGTCTCTTTTAATGGTTGTAAAGCTGTACTGTAACACGTCTCTTTAAATGATTGTAAAGCTGTACTGTAACACGTCTCTTTAAATGGTTGTAAAGCTGTACTGTAGCACGTCTCTTTAAATGGTTGTAAAGCTGTACTGTAACACGTCTCTTTAAATGGTTGTAAAGTTGTACTGTAACACGTCTCTTTAAATGGTTGTAAAGCTGTACTGTAACACGTCTCATTAAATGGTTGAAAGCTGTACTGTAACACGTCTCTTTTAATGGTTGTAAAGCTGTACTGTAATGCGTCTCTGTAAATGGTTGTAAAGCTGTACTGTAACACGTCTCTTTAAATGGTTGTAAAGCTGTACTGTAACACATCTGTTTTAATGATTGTAAAGCTGTACTGTAACACGTCTCTTTTAATGGTTGTAAAGCTATACTGTAACACGTCTCTTTAAATGGTTGTAAAGCTGTACTGTAACACGTCTCTTTAAATGGTTGTAAAGCTGTACTGTAACACGTTTTGTTAATGCTTGTAAAGCTGTACTGTAACATTTCTTTTTTATGGCTTTAACTTTGTAATGTGACAAGTTACTTAACAGCAGTTACATTTTAATGTAACAGGTTATTTTAATAGAAGTAACATTATTCTGCAACAAGTTAATGGCAGTAGCTGCATAACTTTTAATGGCAGTAATGTAATGTAACAGGTTATTTCCAATGGCAGTACTGTTGTAATATAACAGTACACTTTTAATTGCAATGATACTTTTAATAGCAAAGATGTTGTAATGTAATGTTATTTTTTAATGCCAGTAATGTTATCAATTAGTTAATAAGTAAGCTTTAATAGCCATTGTACTGTAATGTAAGAATTTACCATGAATGGCAGTGATGTTGTATATTTTACTATTTTTTTGAGTAATATTCCTCAATACAAGTTCTATCCTGTGTTATTTGCATTTGAGTATCCAGTAAAAGTGGTCTGACAATCTTCCTGCCACACAAGGACACAGTTAGTGGCAGTTTGTTTTTACAACAGGTCCAGATTTTACTACTACTTCACGAGAAAATGCTGTGGTGATGATACTTAGTTAAAATGCACTAAGATCTCCACCAAGAAACCTTGAGTGTGCAATTATGCTGTAGAAGTCTAATGAAAACACTCATTTACATCCAAACAAACAGCCTTTAAAACCCACCCCAATCACTTTATAGCATCCTTAAATACAGTCTGTCACTTTTATGTGCACCATGAAGTAAAGCTGTTTTAAATTCTACTCTTATCAGACGAGGAGCTTTCAGCGTGTTTAATTCACTTCATTTTTAAAGGGCCTGTATTTTATTTTTTACTGAGGTACACTTGCTTGAGCTTATGTACCAAAAATAGTCATAATTTATCTTTCTTTTAATGGTGGTAAGGCTGTAATGTAACAAATTTCTTTTTAAATGGTTGTAAAGCTGTACTGTAATGCGTCTCTTTAAATGATTGTAAAGCTGTACTGTAGCACGTCTCTTTGAATGGTTGTAAAGCTGTACTGTAATGCGTCTCTTTAAATGGTGGTAAAGCTGTACTGTAATGCGTCTCTTTAAATGGTTGTAAAGCTGTACTGTAACGCGTCTCTTTAAATGGTTGTAAAGCTGTACTGTAACACGTCTCTTTAAATGGTTGTAAAGCTGTACTGTAACGCGTCTCTTTAAATGGTTGTAAAGCTGTACTGTAATGCGTCTCTTTAAATGGTTGTAAAGCTGTACTGTAACACGTCTCTTTAAATGGTTGTAAAGCTGTACTGTAACACGTCTCTTTTAATGGTTGTAAAGCTGTACTGTAACACGTCTCTTTTAATGGTTGTAAAGCTGTACTGTAACACGTCTCTTTAAATGGTTGTAAAGCTGTACTGTAACACGTCTCTTTAAATGGTTGTAAAGCTGTACTGTAACGCGTCTCTTTAAATGGTTGTAAAGCTGTACTGTAATGCGTCTCTTTAAATGGTTGTAAAGCTGTACTGTAACACGTCTCTTTAAATGGTTGTAAAGCTGTACTGTAACACGTCTCTTTTAATGGTTGTAAAGCTGTACTGTAATGCGTCTCTGTAAATGGTTGTAAAGCTGTACTGTAACACGTCTCTTTAAATGGTTGTAAAGCTGTACTGTAACACATCTGTTTTAATGATTGTAAAGCTGTACTGTAACACGTCTCTTTTAATGGTTGTAAAGCTGTACTGTAACACGTCTCTTTAAATGGTTGTAAAGCTGTACTGTAACACGTCCCTTTTAATGGTTGTAAAGCTGTACTGTAATGCGTCTCTGTAAATGGTTGTAAAGCTGTACTGTAACACGTCTCTTTAAATGGTTGTAAAGCTGTACTGTAACACATCTGTTTTAATGATTGTAAAGCTGTACTGTAACACGTCTCTTTAAATGATTGTAAAGCTGTACTGTAACACGTCTCTTTAAATGGTTGTAAAGCTGTACTGTAGCACGTCTCTTTAAATGGTTGTAAAGCTGTACTGTAACACGTCTCTTTAAATGGTTGTAAAGTTGTACTGTAACACGTCTCTTTAAATGGTTGTAAAGCTGTACTGTAACACGTCTCATTAAATGGTTGAAAGCTGTACTGTAACACGTCTCTTTTAATGGTTGTAAAGCTGTACTGTAATGCGTCTCTGTAAATGGTTGTAAAGCTGTACTGTAACACGTCTCTTTAAATGGTTGTAAAGCTGTACTGTAACACATCTGTTTTAATGATTGTAAAGCTGTACTGTAACACGTCTCTTTTAATGGTTGTAAAGCTGTACTGTAACACGTCTCTTTAAATGGTTGTAAAGCTGTACTGTAACACGTCTCTTTAAATGGTTGTAAAGCTGTACTGTAACACGTTTTGTTAATGCTTGTAAAGCTGTACTGTAACATTTCTTTTTTATGGCTTTAACTTTGTAATGTGACAAGTTACTTAACAGCAGTTACATTTTAATGTAACAGGTTATTTTAATAGAAGTAACATTATTCTGCAACAAGTTAATGGCAGTAGCTGCATAACTTTTAATGGCAGTAATGTAATGTAACAGGTTATTTCCAATGGCAGTACTGTTGTAATATAACAGTACACTTTTAATTGCAATGATACTTTTAATAGCAAAGATGTTGTAATGTAATGTTATTTTTTAATGCCAGTAATGTTATCAATTAGTTAATAAGTAAGCTTTAATAGCCATTGTACTGTAATGTAAGAATTTACCATGAATGGCAGTGATGTTGTATATTTTACTATTTTTTTGAGTAATATTCCTCAATACAAGTTCTATCCTGTGTTATTTGCATTTGAGTATCCAGTAAAAGTGGTCTGACAATCTTCCTGCCACACAAGGACACAGTTAGTGGCAGTTTGTTTTTACAACAGGTCCAGATTTTACTACTACTTCACGAGAAAATGCTGTGGTGATGATACTTAGTTAAAATGCACTAAGATCTCCACCAAGAAACCTTGAGTGTGCAATTATGCTGTAGAAGTCTAATGAAAACACTCATTTACATCCAAACAAACAGCCTTTAAAACCCACCCCAATCACTTTATAGCATCCTTAAATACAGTCTGTCACTTTTATGTGCACCATGAAGTAAAGCTGTTTTAAATTCTACTCTTATCAGACGAGGAGCTTTCAGCGTGTTTAATTCACTTCATTTTTAAAGGGCCTGTATTTTATTTTTTACTGAGGTACACTTGCTTGAGCTTATGTACCAAAAATAGTCATAATTTATCTTTACACATCTATTAAAATCTTTTTATCCCTAAAAAATAAGCTGTTTGTGTTACTGTGTCTTTAAGATTGATATATGTAAATTAGTTGTGCTTTAATTGGCTGCCCTGTATTGTGCCTCATTCAGAAAGCATTCCACACTGAAACAGTAATTACAGTAATTATAACTGCAGCATTAGCGGGTGAGGCAAAACTGCTGTACATCTGTATATATATATATATATATATATATATATACTGTAGACCTGTCCAATGACCCTGAGGGGCTTAGAAAATGTGTGTGTGTGTGTATACTGTATGTATAAACATATATGTATGTTTTAAACTGTAACAATGTTTGCATACTACCTTAAATTCTTGTTTTATGAGCCCTTTAAATACTGGTCTATAAAGTCGACCACTTGTAACTGGCTGAATTGTATGAGGAGATAATGATTTGCCATTGCCTCTTCAAATTTCAACCGAGAAGAGCTCTTGAGTTGAGGAATTTCAATGGGCCTGATTTTAATATAAGCTTTTCTGTAATGAAAATGTGTTGTTTATTCCAGAATTAGTCTGCTCTGTTAGATAATTAGGCTGTGTTGTCTTTCAGACAGGCGCAGACAAACACATAAACACCAACAGACGTGCTCTGCTCTCCAGAGAGCATGCAGGTCTGTACCAGCTGATATGTGTTTGAAGCGAACTCCCGTATGGCAAGCATTTTAATGAGCCCAGTTGCGACCAAACAAAAGGACCCACTCTCCCTCCAGCATCCCTCACGCTACACATGACATCACTTTAAACTGAAACAGCCTCAAAAGAACTAAACACAGTTTGCTTTTGACCTCTGAAGTCATGTTATTATGCCTGTAGGCGGGAAAATGGCAATTAAAAATGACACGTTTCACTGTACATATTTTATACATTTTCTCTCTGAATGTTACCAGATCTTCTGAATAGTGACTGTAGTCAACATAACTTTTGTTGAGGCCAAGATAAGTCCAAGAAAGTGACAAGTCAATATTGTGTCAAGATCAAGTCTAATTTGGCCAAATCCAAGTACAAATGAAAGTGAGACCGGGTCAAGACCAAAACCCTAAAAATTGTGTCCTCTTTCAGAACGTATCGTAATTCATCTTTATTTGCTTCCACTACAAATTGTCAGAAGAATGAACCCAACCAAAGCCAACTCTAAATGAATCCAAACAATACCTACACTGAATGAATCCATCTAATGTCAACTCTGGACAAATCCAACCAAAGCCAACTCTAAATGAATCCAACCAATACCTACACTGAATGAATCCATCTAATGTCAACTCTGGACAAATCCAACCAAAGCCAACTCTAAATGAATCCAACCAATACCTACACTGAATGAATCCATCTAATGTCAACTCTGGACAAATCCAACCAAAGCCAACTCTAAATGAATCCAACCAATATCCATAATGAATTAATCCAACTAATCTTTACTCCGAATGAATCCAACCAAACACCCATTCTGAATTAATCCAACTAATGAAGACTCTGAACGAATCCAACTAATGTCTGCTCTGAATGAATCCAACCAAAGTTCACTGTAAACAAATCAAACCAATGCTCACTCTGAATGAATCCAACCAATGCCAACTCCGAATGAATCCAACAAATGCCAACTCTGAATGAATCCAACAAATGCCAACTCTCACTGAATCCAACCAATGCCAACTCTCACTGAATCCAACCAATGCCAACTCTCACTGAATCCAACCAATGCCACCTCTGAATGAATCCAATCAAAGCCAACTCTGAATGAATCCATCCAATGCCCACTCTGAATGAATCCAACCAATGCCAACTCTGAATGAACCTAACCAACACCCACTCTGAACTAATCCATCCAATGCCCACTCTGAATGAATCCAACCAATGCCAACTCTGAATGAATCCAACCAATGCCCACTCTGAATGAATCCAACCAATGCCAACTCTGAATGAACCTAACCAACACCCACTCTGAACTAATCCAACCAATGCCCAATCGGAATGAATCCAACCAACACCCACTCTGAATGAATCCAACCAAAGCTGACTCTGAATGACTACAAGTAATACCAACTATGAACAAACCCAACCAATGCAGACTCTAAATGAATCCGACCAATGCTGACTGAACAAATCCAACTAATTTCCACTCTGGCATGAAAATTATTTTATCTTCAGATTTTTTTTGTTAAAAATACAAAAGTGAATGTACATCCTCTAAACTAACAAACTGAACTGTTAAATTATGTCACTCATATCACACTCTCTTCCAGGCCTTTTTAACTGTATGCTTGGATTAGCTGACTCCGTTTCTTAAGAGACTGCTGCTAAATGTTTTGCCAGATGTTTAATGGCATCCAGTCAAATTTGAAAAAGTGTAAAAGCCTCTCTGGCTACCATACAAAACTAACAAATGTAACTTTATTAGCTATATTACACTACAAACACTGTTATCTAGGAGCAAATGTGGGCCTTTGAGAACATCTACAAACAGCCAGTCAGTAAAATACACTAAACATCACCATTATGGAAAACTGTCGCATTCAGTAAAAACCCATTTAGATGAGCTATTGTATGAATAAATGTATGATTTAGTTTTGTCAATTGTGACAAATATATCTTAATCTGAAAACACAGCTAGATACACCTGCAACAGAACGCTTTCACTTACTTAAATAAACGGCTTCTATAGATAACAGCAAACAATCTAGGACACTTTTTGAGGTTGTAACAAAATTTAAACAAATGTATTTACCAAGTAAAACAACATTAAATATCAGGAATAAACCCATAAGTACTTATATGGTTGGGAAGCTCTAGGGCGGAACGATAGGAGTGTCAAATAAACAAATTAATTTGGGGGAAGTGGGGGTGAGAGAAGGTGCTACTGTTTAGGAGTTTATCACATTAGTGATAATAGTTTCATGGATTTCACAAAGATTTTATATGAAACTATTTACATTTACATCAATGTACAGCACTGGAGCTTAGCTCTGTTTGCCATTGAGATAAACCAAATGTGCTAAAGCTCCACTCCAGTTCTCTCCTGTCCAGTTTAACTTAACAGTACTGACAGAATGACACTGTGTGGAATACAAACAGGTTTCTAGGTGGAGTTTATTCAAGCATATGCAGGGAAATATATACTACTACAAAGTGACAAGCCTACTCAGGCCTCAGGCAAAAGAAAAGGTTTGAGTCAGCAGTATATAAGATGCACGTCAGCAATTATTATGGTTTTCCCAATTTGGACATCTGGAGAGAGCGGGAAGAATGTTGTTTGTTCAAATAAGTGTGTCTACAGGACATGTGTGAGCCAGAAGAGGCGATATTCCATTAGATAAGCAGCCGTTCTTCCACTGCAAGCACAGATAGGGTAATTTACACTGCATTAATGTCAGCACAGTGGAAGGTTACACAGAGTTTAGTATGGACTTTAATGGTCTACAGATCACAGCAAGCAGCTTCGGGTTTTATCACAGCAATCATTACGGATGCCGATTGCATGGGGGCTGAGTTGGGTGGGAGAAAAAAAGAGGTGACAGACATTCAATTCAGAATTTTAACTATACTGAGTTTAATAGAAGCCAGACAGTGATGTGTGTCCAAACATAAATGCTTGAAACAGGGTGTATATACAGTTTAAAATAACCTCTCTACATCTACCGAATCTTCTGGTGTTGCTCTTATTGTGCTTGTAAAATGGATTTAATAGGTGACTTACATCTTGCCAGGTATTTGACATAAGGACCGATATATGTTTATAAAAGCACTATTTTTTTCATTTTTTATTGCCTGCAACTATAGTAAATAGAAAGAAGTGTTTTCCTTTTCCTGTGAAGTTATCGTTAAGTTATCATATATGGAAGTATATCCAACCAATGCTGATTCTGAACGAATCCCACTAATTCCCATTGAATAAAACCGATGCCGACTCTGAATGAATCCAATCAATGCGAGTACCCATTCTGAATGACTTCAAACAAACGTGCCACACTCTGTGTTGTTGGGTTGCCAGGTATTTGACATAAGGACCAATATACATTCATAAGACTACTCATCTTTGCTTTTGTTATTGCCTGTAAGTGTAGTAAGTAGAAAGACATGTGTTTTTCCTTTTTCTGTAAAGTTATCATAAAGTTAACACACACACACACACACACACACACACACACACACACACACATATATATATATATATATCTGACTTTTTACTCCACTTCACATTTTGAGAAATCTGTCGTTCCTTTTGGTTTCTGTGTGTATAAAAACGTAACATGTCAAAACAAAAGCGCAAAGCAAGAACACCAATGATGAACTAACCTAACTTTGTGTAAATAGAGCTCAATATAGAAATATGTCCACATATGCAGTCGAGACTGGCTCGTTTCTTTTTTTCTGAATTCATACAAACACTTTCATTTTATAGTAAATGAGTTTGGGCTGGTTTATGTTTATGAACAGACGCCTACAGATCAACATAGTAAAGGAGCTCATCTGTGATCCTGAGTTTAAAGCCAGTTTTTATTCAACTTAAACTTGGAACTAAGTTGTAAATAAATCTGAAACTGAAACTTTGCTTGTGTGTAAAAAGTGATTTCAGAGCCACTCGGTTCTCCCTGATGGAACCTGTTTACCTTCAGTGTTTTGTGCTTCTGATCATTTTAATAGACGTCAGCGTCACTAATTAATGACCTTCTATTAAAAGACTGGTTTACCAAGAGAGACGCTGGAGGACTTTCACCTGAAATGAGTTCATGAAGCCAGTCTGGTTATAAAAATGATAACAGGACATCAGAGCCAGAATTACTCTTTTAGTACTTTTACTTTATACTTAAGTACATTTGAAGGGAAATACTTTAGTACTTTTACTCAAGTTGAGGTCTAGAGTAAGGACTTCTACTTTTAGTGGAGGAATATTTTACCTTGGGTGTCTCTACTTTAACTCAAGTACATGACTTGTGTACTTCATCCACCTCTGATGTTTAGCATATTATGAATATGTCCTGTGCATTTTGCATTGGTAACCTTCACTTTTGTATTGTTTTCTGAAACTGTAAGCAGAAGAGGAGATTTATATTATCTGATGAAAAGCTATACATACAGTGCTGTTTTGAGGTAACCGTGGTTTAAAATGCAAAATATCTCAGGGGCACTGCATCTTTTGTTCTATTTCATCAAATGAACACAGCCAATGAGTTTTTCACTCTCTTTAAATTGGCCCATTATGGTTTGGCTGCAAAGGGTTTGGGGCTAATATACACAGCTCAGGGTTTTAAGTGGGGAACCATTAAATTGCGCTAATATATCTGCCTTCTTTCTGGAGCTCTATAAAGCAGATTAAAGCTCCCTGGTACTTCAGATAAACAGGTAAAACAATGCACCTGCCTTGTGTTATCAAACTCTGCTTCACAAGCAACACAGGCATAATGACTGTAAACAAGGAGCTGCCACATTAAGCTCAACTCAAACTTCAAAGTTCAAATATGGTATGTGAGATTAAATGCCTTTAATGGAAAGTGGGGGATAATAAGCCTATCAGGCCCAAGACAGCAGTGGAGATTATCCCATTTAAATGCTCAATGCTGGTCTCTTCACTTCAATTACAGCTCCATTTATTTACATTTAATTTTATTGATGTTGTCACAAATCAGCTTTACATAACTCCAGGCCCAGATTCAAGGTAAAACAAAGCTTGAAATTCAGTTTATACATGTATATAGTCTGAAGAATCAGTCCAACCTTCAGCACCAAGTTTAAATCCTAATCTGAGACCTGAAAAATGATGTCCAAACCTGATCTGAGGCAAATAGAGACAGACAATCCACATACCTAATGACAGCTAAATTAGCTTTTCAACAATGTTAAGTGACCTAGGGACATTCACAACCATCATCAGATCACTGACAAACTTTAAAAGTGAATAGCTTCATTATCAGTTATCCCAAATTCCTCAATGAACCTCACTGTTAACATCACAAGTGGCTTACTGGATTTAAAGTTTAAAAGAACAGTTTGGCACAAAAAAAACAAATTTATCCAATTTCTCATCTGCAAAGATTCAGTATGTCTGGCGTAAGCATCCAAATGTTGCTTTTTTAGTTTGAGCCTGGTACTACAAGGTAATGTTGCTAACAAACACTAGAAGTCAATAGTCACCCAAATCTGCATCCCCAAAACCTCTCTCAAACCATTTGAACCACATCTTCATTAGGACTGTGTAGACTGTCAATGTGGTTAAGGATACAGCCTGACTTCCAAACCCGTTTGCATAATTTGGGACATAATTTTTTAATTAAAAAAATGAACGCAATGATGGGCAAACCCCATATTTAATGTACAAATAGTATGAAGACAGCATATTAAATGTTGAAAGTGAGAAATTATTATATATATATATATATATATGGCCAATTTGAATTTGATGCCAGCAACACGTTCCAAAAAGGTCGGGACACAGGCAAGAAAAGAGTGGTAAAGTTGTGTAATGCTAAAAAAAAACACCTGGTGGTTAATTGGCAATTTTCAATAAAATATAGGCTTTATTTGATTTGTACATCGTTGCATCCAAGTTTTCTTTACATTTTGCACAGTGTCTCAATGTTTTTTGGAAATGGGGTTGTACTTTTTATTTTGTTTATAGTTGATCATAAATCATACTATGTCCTAAATCATAACAACAATTCTGTGCAACCTTAATAAAGGCCTGGATGTGCTTTGACCAGGTAAGAAGAAGCTTGGTGGATGTATTTACGGGAAAAAATAAAGATTCGGGTGACTACTGACTTCTAGTGTTAGCAATGTTAGCCTCGTAGCCTCAGTTTAAAACTAAAGATGCACCAAAGTCTTCCTTTAAGGTAATCCAAGCAGCGAGAAAGAATAAAGTAGAGAGAAAAAGCAAAGCAGAGGTACACGGAGCCCAAAATCTGATAAACCCAAAAGCGGAATTGGAGCCTGACATGAGAGCGATGAGTATTTGAGGGAGAATGTCTGAATAGTGCGGCCTCTTTCCAGTGATGAATGGAGGAAAGTTGATAAGTAACAGATGAGCTACAGGAAGTAATCTTAGACCTACAAAGTGCACCTATGTGGTAGTTGTGTCTGATGAGTGTAGCTGCATGGTAGTGCAGCTAATAAACTGGCAACCCAGTGCTCTACATCAGTGCTGACTAGTATACATACACAAACAATGAGCTTCATACTACAGCTAGCATGACTGGCCATCCTTGTATGCATACATGTGTGATGATGCTTAAGGCCCAGAGGGTTTGAGTATAATGTGTGATATTATGCTCTGAAACAGTGGCGTGTAGATTAATCGAGGCATGGCTGGTCAGGCTAAGAATAGCAGGCCTGTTATTGTGTTTCCTTTAATAGGAGGAGTGATTATTTTCTGCCTTTACTTCTCCTGAGGGCTTGGAAAGCCTGTGTCACTAACCGCGTTTAGATTTAATGAAAAAGAGGGTCCTATAGGTGCGCACACACACACACACACACACACACACACGCACGCACGCACGCAGACGGATAGCGGGTGTCTATATAACTTAAGGGCTTTGGGAGAGTCTACAGAGAGCTAAGAGCTTTATTAAAAATATATCACAACAGATACATGTGACAAATTCATGTAATGATAGCATGCTAGCACACAATGCTCACTAAATCCACTTGTCTGGTATTTAGATAAGGGTTTTGTCCTAATACCTAAAGCTGAGACCTCTTATCGACAGCTGAGCAAAATGTATTGTATGTTTTTTTTTTCTTATCGCACACATCAGCGTTCTAATCTCCATCATACACAAGTCCAAACCTCGTTTTACTGACACAGCAGTGAATTACATGCAACTCTAAGACTGTTTGAAATAGCATATTATATACTGTAGACTGCACACGGTAACAGAATATGCTGTATACACTGTATAGTATATACTTATTCTGCATACTCTACCAAAATATACTGTATATTATATACTATCTACTGCACACTTTACCTCTCTATACTGTACCAGAATATACTGTATAAAATATACTAAATTCTCCATACTGTATACTGCATACTGTACCAGTAGATACTATATAATGCCCCCTCTGGATCAAAAAGAAATGTACTGTAAAATATGCTGTACTGTAAAGCAACTGTGGTTCTTTGTAGGCCTATCACTATCAATTGTATTAGTAAACGAGGGCTGATTATTTTGATGATTCATCTACTTTTTTTTTCTTTTTTTCTTTGATAATGCCAAACAATAGGGTATCTGCGGATATCAGCAAATTCAATGTAATATTTTAAAGTAATTTTAATGCTACTTTGTGAAATTTTGAGAAATTCTGCTTTGGGACAGTCATTTCATGAACTTTTCATGCCTGTGCATATCATTACATCAGTGTCTTAGACATCGGCGCACAACTGCTATGATGCTATTTTCCACCAGCGCTTCTATGGGAGTTGTGGAATTTGCTACTGCTCCTGTACATTTACACAGCGTTTCTTCCTACTCAGGGTGGCTTTACTTAAACACAAACACTGGATCTATTTAGAAGACATTCAAGTGGCATTTTCTTGCCTTGTATGTTGTAGTTTTATGGTGAATCATTCATTAAGCCTAACTGAATATTACTGGAGGAGCCTGTTAGCTGACTGCTGAACTGTTCAACCTAGAGCTAGTTAAATAAAAACCTTTTACTTCATATATACACTTCTCTTCATATAAATGCAATTTCATTTTCCATATACATGCAGTTCTTTATTTCTTAGATCCTGCTAGTGTGGGTTTCTTCTAAAAAAAAAAAAGTGATCCAAATACAAATACAGATACAAATAGCACCCCCTTGTGGAGAATCTGCTAAACACAGATTTTTATAATGGCCTGCAGATCAACTGATTATCAAGTGCAACCAAATCACTAATTATCAGCACTAATTTTTAGATTCGTAGAAAATTTCAAATATAAATCAATTACATTCTTGAAATTGAGGAGTTGTGATAGTCCTAGTTGTATGTAATAGGAAAACTGATATTTATTAATAATGTTGTCCCGTTGTTTTGATTTTAGGCAATTGCTTGTGTGATATGTGATCTAAATTGAAACTGATTTTTTTGCAGCTGTCTAATTGGTATTAAATGAGGCATAGTGTCAGGATTAGCTCATCTGATTTAGAATGATTACAACCGAGGGTTTATTTGTTAGAGCTGCACCAGTGATCTCTGCTAAAAGTTAAGCATTTGAAGCAAGACACACATTGTTTGACACACGTTAGTGAGCTCACATTTACACGCACAACACACATACAATCTTATTATGTTAACAGTACACTGTCTTCAATCTTGTATAAAGCAGATGCGAGAGGGAGAGAGCGAGAGATAATGTGTAATACATACACATTTCTCCCTCGATATGACTCTCGTATTTTCCTGTATTTTTTTTTTCCATTCTGTCTGTCTCTGCTGTAAAGCCATCAGCAGAAGTCATCCAGGTGGAAAATGAAAACAATTTAAATATTTCCCAGCCCTATGAATGAGGCCGTAACCTCCTCAGCTGCTCATCTCCAGACAGCAGTGTTTTAGAGAGAGAGAACAGAGAGAGAAAGCATTAGAGGAACAAAGACGTTGAGAGAGAGACTTTAGAAATAAGAGAGAGACGTTTAGAGACACAGACATAAGTAACACATTCCTCACATTTAGCGCGCCAGCCTGCAGCATCAAACTGGCGCTTTAATTAGGCCTAAAAAGTTGGAGCAAACTTAAACACAGGCTTAGATCCTGTCTGAGTCCAAACTGACAACAAAACACATGATCAGTGTTTGAGCCTGAAACTGAACCACGGTCAACTAAGTTCTGCCAGAAACCAGAAAGCCTGAACCATCATCGTCAAAAGTGGCGAATTAATCCTCACATTTACTCACGCTTATCCTTTAGGGTCACAGCGGAGAGTGTGTGTTGTGCTGGTACGAGTGGATCAGACACAGCAGTGCCGCTGGAGTTTTTAAACACTGTGACCACTGACTGTCCACTCTATTAGACATTCCTACCTTGTCAGTCCACCTTGTAGATGTAAAGTCAGAGAGGATAGCTCATCTGGTGCTGTACAGTTTGTGTTGGTCATCCTCTAGTCCTTCATGGCTGGATATTTTTGGTTGGTGGTCTATATATATATATATATATATATATATATAAAAATATAAACTACCATTTTTTAATGTTTAAATATATGGCAATATATGTACAAGTACACTGTATTGAAATACATGCACACTTGCAGATATACCGCTAAATATGTAGCAGTGTCAATTATGTGGAAATATATACAATCTTTCATACATATTTTCAAAAACATATGTAAATATTGTTGATGTTGGGATGAAAGCTTGTATTTCCATTTTTGTCACTTTAAATTTTTTGACCTAATCTGTCAAAGGCAGTTTGACAAAGTCCTTTATGCTGTGAAATGCCGTGAAAATTTCGTGCTGAATGGATCAACAGAAATGCTCCAAAATGACTTGGAATTAAAAGTTTAATTAGACTACTTTTCCTTGTCCTGTAAAGTTACCTTTTTGAAAATAAGCGGTTATGTTCCAACAGCAGCGATGTATCACGTTTGCATATGGACCGTTTAATCCTAGAACAAATTACATGAGAAATACAAATATATTTATAGCCAAAAACTCTAAAGTAACATACTTTTGGCTGCACTAAACTGTGCTCTCTTGAACCATTGTGTGTTTTAATCAGCAAAAAATAAATAAAGTACTAAAGAACAAAGTAATGACTGAATGGATTCTGTCAGATTTGGTCAAATATTTGAAGCTCTGCTTGCTTTTACTGCTCCAATACTCTTCTGCCCTTCACACAGGGTGGGGGATTTTGTCACAAAAACACAGTCTGTGCAAAAAACATGAAAAATAACAGCATGGTTTCCCCACAGAGGAGAAAGACTGAATAGCTAATGAGTTCTGCTACAAGACTGGCAAGCTAAAAAAAAACAATGCTTGTATCTATCAAACTTCTCAAGGCTGGTCTGGGATTCGTTTTTGATCTTTATAATCTAATGAACATGATTGACTGTTCCTAGACCTTCACTCTGAAGGCGCTTATGGGCCCACGATGCTAGCAAATCCATGCTACCCAGGTTCACACAGCTAGCATATAGCGTCGGCTTTGTCCCAGGCATGTTGCGCTCTGGGTTTGCTGAGAGTCTTTACATTGTCTTCTCTTTCTTTTTCTGAGTTGGAGGATGAATAATGTATACAGTTTGATTTACATTTCACCAGAGAGTGAGAAAACAAAGACAGTGAAAGGGAGGAAACTGTCATTATTAGCCTGTACTCTGTGCTGGGTTTTCACTCAGGCAGAAAGAGAGATATGAAGAAGGAGAGGTGGAGAGACAGAGAGAGGCCCGCATTGTGATGATAATGAATATTCCGCGTTGATGTTCCTGTCAGAATCTGAAGGTTAGAACAGTGAAGGCTAATGCCGCTACACTGACACCGTTGACCTTGTCTGGACAGCCCACCCTCAACCTGCATATCAGAGAGTCTGAGAACAGGCCTCCCTGCCCTTCTGCTGGCCTTGATCATTATCAGCAGTGCTGCCTAAACGTAAAAAACTTTAAAACAAGACCAACATTGCTAATCTTAATGGTGCTAATAATGAATGAAAGCTAAAAGGCACTGAATAGCATTGCGCAAATGAAATCATGCTAGCTAGTGCGAGAATTCACTTTAGTTATATTTACTAGAGGATGACCAACACAATCTGTAGTGAAAGACATCTCTGACTTCACATCATGTCCACTTACTGACTGACCACCCCTACCTTGTCAGTCCACCTTGTAGATGTAAAGTCAGAGATGACAGCTCATCTGCTCCTGCACAGTTTGTGTTGGCCACCCTCTAGTCCTTCATCAGTGGTCACAGGACGCTGTTGGCAGGATGTTTTTGGTTGTCAGTCCAGAAGCAAAACTGAGGTGTTTAAAAACTCCAGCAGCACCACTGTGTCTGATCAACTCGCACCAGCACAACACACACCACCACCACCTCACTGTCACTGCAGTGCTGAGAATAATCCACCACTTAAATAATACCTGCTCTGTGAGGGTCCATGGGGGTCATGACCACTGCAGAACAGTGTGAAAGGGGCTAACAAAGTATGCAGAGAAACTGATGGCTCAGAACTACAAAGTGCCCCTATATGGTAAATGTGGTTAGTGTAGTGGTTAACACCTCTACCTTCTACACTGTAGACTAGGGTTCAATCCCCCACCTGGGTAAGCACCCTACACTATACCAATAAGAGACCTTGGGCAAGATTCCCAACACCACCTTCGCCTACTTGTGTAAAATTATCAAATTGTAAGTCGCTCTGGATAAGAGCGTCAGCCAAATGCCATAAATGTAAATGAAGCTGATAAAATGGCCAGCGTGCTAACAGTAAATGAAAGCTACCAGTGGCTAGAAAGCAACGTTCAAATAAAAGCTATCATGCTTACAGCTCCCCACTGGCTTTAATTTGCTGTTAGCCACATTAGCAGCATTGCTAATTTCATTGTTTAAGTATTTTAGATCAAACTTTAAGGCTTATTTCACACTGATTAGCACCTTGTACTGCCAGACTGGAACTCAACAGCCTTCTGAAAGTGTTACAGTTGCTTCGTACCCAATCTCAAAAATGCCACTCTAGCCTGTGAGGAACAGCAGTAGGTTGATTAGCTGTTCTGAGCCCTGTGTCGCCTTGACATTTCTGAGTTATGGTGGCCGCTTCAGGAGATATTCTAGCACACTTCTCATAGATGTGAACAGGGCTGGAGTGTTTTATACTCCACCTGATGTGTATGCTAAGCTAAAGCTATGTTTACCTCTAAAGATAGTCCCTTCTGCTAATAGCAAATGAAACGTGGCAGCCTGTTAGCATTATTCAAAAGACCAACATCACAGCTCCCCATTAGCTTTCCTTTGTTTTTAGCCACATTAGCTATTTAGCACATTCATTGACTTTGAACAGCTGATTGTTCTGGGCTAAGTACACCGATTGTCTATGGTAAACACTTAAAAGCTGATCTAGAATCAGAATATGTTTAATGAAAGGCCAGAACAGGGTGACGCTTATGCATGAAGGGCTTGTTCTCCCTCTGCAGTAATTCTGTCTGTGGCTGAGCGTGGAAATGTTCCCTTTTTGCTCCATAAATCTTTCCGTTAGTGGAACACACCGCTGCAAACAGGATCCTGCACTGAATAAAACATTCCCTTTTAGTATGAACCGGGCTCACACACCATAAATCCTGCCATCCTCAAACAGAGGAGAGGGGAACAGGCGCTAGGACGAGAAAGGAAAGAGACAGAACAAGAAGGGAAGAATGGCAGACAGACTTGGAAGAGAGGTGCGAAAGGAGATAAGATAAATACCAGGAGGGTTGTACTGTATATAACATAAGAGGGAACTGCATTCATTTCAGTTGACTTTGCTTAAATAAACTTACTGACTTCATACACTTTGCTTGCAAAACTGTGCTGACTAGTGCCAACTGCTTTGACTGCCGTGCCCTCTAAAAGGGTGGTCCATCACCGAGCAGCACTGAAGATCCCAAATAGAGGACGTTCTCATTTTAATAATCTCTGAAACTCTCTCTCTCTCTCTACATAAATAACTCAGGTTGTTTCAGAGTCACTCGGTTCTCCCTGATGGAAACTGTTTACCTTCAGTGTTTTGTGCTTATGAGCATTTTAATAGATGTCAGCGTCACTAATTAACAACGTTCTATTAAAAGACTGGTTTACCAAGAGAGACGCTGGAGCATTTTCACCTAAAATGAGTTCATGAAGAGAGTCTTGTTATAAAAAAGATAACAGGACATCAGAGACATAAATAATCTTTTAGTACTTTTACTTTTGATACTTAATTACATCTGAGGGAAAATACTTTGAGTATTTTACTCAAGTGGAGGTCTAGAGTAAGGACTTCTACTTCTATTGAAGCAATATTTTACCTTGGGAGTCTCTACTTTAACTCAAGTACATGATTTGTGTACTTCATCCACCTCTGGCTTTTGGTAAGTTATTGGTACTTTATTAAGGAATGAAACAAAGCTACAACTGAACTGTCCTTAAAGCTCTTCCTCCTTTTCTTTTATGCCTCATATTTGACCCAAATTATTGCCTTTCAAGATGTAATTTGTAGATGGTTGTTCAGCCCTCAGCATACATAGATCAACATGTTCTTCATCAATTTCAGACAAAATTGTCTTGGTTGCAAACAATAATAACATACAAAATTTTTTATATTTTTGCACCACAATTTTAAAACTATTCAAGAAAGTAATCATATATGCATAAAAACTACTATATATATATATATATATATGTATATATATATACAGCAAAGATCAAAATACACTGCATATCAGTCAGTAACATGCTTGTAGATGGTGAAAAATGCAAAAGGCCACTTAATGGGCCAATTACATTTTTACAGGGCCTAACCATGGTCGTACCTATTTTATAAAGTCAGGCATACACTGTCCGATTTTAGCCCGTTTTTAGGCCTGATTTGATTGGTGTAACCGTCGGGATCGAGGAGGCAGACACATGTGCTGAGGTAAGCACCTTTTATTGTGGGCAAATCCAGGATCATAGTCTAGTTCCAGTTCTAGTCCAGGTTCAAACATCCAAAACAGAGAGCAGGAGGGACAGACATGATGAAATGAACACTGAATCCAACACCAAACACCACGAGAATACAATACATCCACCAATTCAGACAAAGACCAGTAACCAGACAGGGGAAAACACAGGGCTTAAATACATAAGGGCAAACGAGAGACAGGTGGAAACACAGGTGGAGACAATCAGGGGCGGAGTAACCAAAACAAGGGGCCGGACTTGGAAACCAAACAAACGCACATGGATGAAAAAGTAAACCAAAAGCACATGAACAGGACTGGGAGGGGCCGATCGTGACAAACGGAGTCGAGTGACTTTCATGATGGAGTTGAATTTCAGCTTCATCGGCCTTCGTTTGTTGTGCAGTGTGAGAGGGGAAATGATGCCGATTAACTGCCCCAATGAGCTCCGATCGAGAAGTCAGATGATCTGATTGATTTCTGATGTCAGAAATTTTGGTCACTTGTCTCACAGTCTGAGCAGCCTCACGAACCGATTCCTCAAAGTCGCACCCAAAACCACACACAGTCACCCCCACATCTCCTAAACGGAGACAAAAAAGTCCACATTTGTGGCTCCAACATCCGTATATGCTTTGCTCCATTTGAGTTGAACTGCAAGGTTTAAATAAACACAGTGATTTTATTTTTGCTGTAAAATTTAGATTTTTGATTTTTTAACTTCAGTGCACAGTGTGGCACAAGTTAGCATAGCTCTTGTAACAGTTTGTCAGTGGGTGAATCTCAAAAGGTGCCATCCTTCCTATGTAGAGCATCAATTTCTGGCATCAAAGTAGTGCTCTGTTTGTTCAGTATGGAACTGTGCACACATGGCTGAATTTCAGAAAGCTCGACATGTGATGCACTTTATGGGTGCAGGAGTAACCATTTTAACATGTGGTGCACTATGTAAGGAGGAGGGAGCCATTTGCGATTCAGCCAGTGTTTTTGCTCAGAACTATTGGAAATTGTAGACAGAGCTGAATGTAGGCGCTGCATTTTACATGCAGTGTGAGCATCTGTGTCGCATCATGTCACTTGGACTGAGTGTCTTCATACAGTGTGGGTTTATAAGTCAAAGGCTTTGTTTATAACGATGGACGATTCAAACGTACACAGTCACTTTTCACCAAAGAACAAGATTCTGAAAGCACACAGTGTATGTCTGAATTAAGGTGATACAAACAACTTAAGACAGGCAGGAGAATCTGTTTTCACTGCAGGAAAAGTGGGAGAGTGTGTTTTTTTTTCATTAAGGCAATGTTCCAAAGACAGCGTTGAGGAATTGCTGCCCAACAGAAAAGTACATAATTACGCTTCACCTTTACCCAGTCACTTCTGTGCCTGGATCTCGGGCTCTAAATGGTTAGTAAAGGGTCAGACACCTTGGGCAATTAATCACACAAACGCTCTCACGCCCCCCCTCCCCTCTACACACATACATACACACCCCATAATGCCTTTCTATACATAGGCTAATTACTGTCCAGCCCTCATGCTGCACCCCACGGCTACAGTAATTGTGAGCGAGAACAGAAATTAATTTTTTATTGCACAGTGTGCATATTCTGAACAACTGCCACTCGTGGTAATTGACGTTGAGTAGGTGGATGGCGGGTTACTTTCAAAAGCTTTAAGTTCATCTGGCAAGCAGGATGAGCTGCTGATACCACAGAGGAACTCTATATGTGTGTGTGTGTGTGGGTGTGTGTGTGGGTGTGTGTGTGTGTGTGTGTGTATGCATCTCTGTGCAGATAAGAGGCAAAGGGCAGGGATTGCGTTTTATGGTTAAGTGACACATTACACAGAAAAAGAGCCCTAGCAAAGACCTTAAACACTCCTGTCAGTACAGCTGGCTCAGTAATGCGCAGGTGGAAAATTCATGGAACCGCAACTAATCGTCCACACACAGGACACGCCCCCAGACTAATGATGCCAGCACTCACTTGAAAAGAGTTGCAGGAAGACCAAGAAGTTGCACAGAGAACAAAAGGCAGTGAACTGCACCGCAATCATCTCCATTAGCACTTCCGAAAAACCCCTCTGCTAAAAAACAAGCTGAGAGATGTGCATCTAAATTGTGAACAGGAGCATTTAGACAGCAACAATGGGCCTAATTCTCCAACTGAAACTTCTTCTTAAAACCCACTTACTGAGTTTTCAAGACGACTCTAACCTTCACCGGTGTCTTATTTGGGATTTGTTCTTAGGTAAGAACAGAATCTACAGAGCTGGTGGGAACAGTTCTGCGCTTTAAGAACATGTCATGAATCGGACATAGACTTTTTCTTAGGACGTTCCTCAAGAACACACTTAAGACAACACTTAGGAGGATGTAGGTGAATGAGGCTCAATGTTCTCTGGTCAGACAAAACTAACACAGAACTCTTTGGCAACAATTTAACTCGTCATGTTTGGAGAAAAAAAGAGTTGATCCCAAGAACAGCCACAGTGAAGTACGAAGGTGGCAGCATCATGTTGAGGTTTAACTTATGTAGCGAACTACCAGGAGATATTAGATGGGAGTTTAAATTTATCAGCTAAGAAACTGAACATTATATATTTATATATATATATATATATATATATATATATATATATATATATATATACACACACACACTCACCAGCCACTTTATGAGGTACACCTTGCTAGTAAAAGATTGGACCCCCTTTTGCCTTCAGAACTGCCTTAATTCTTCGTGGCGTACTTTCAACAAGGTGTTGGAAACGTTCCTCAGAGATTTTGGTTGGTTATTTGAGTTCCTGTTGCCTTTCTATCATCTGGAACCAGTCTGCCCATTCTCCTCTGACCTCTCACATCAACAAGCCATTTTCATCCACACAACTGACCGCTCACTGGATATTTTCTCTTTTTCGGACCGTTCTCTGTGAACCCTAGAGATGGTTGTGTGTGAAAATCCCAGTAGATCAGCAGTTTCTGAAATACACAGACCAGCCCGTCTGGCACCAACAACCACGCCACGTTCAAAGTCCCTTAAATCCCCTTTCTTCCCCGTTCTGATGCTCGGTCTGCACTTCAGCAAGTTGTTGTTGCGGCCATGTGATTGGCTGATTAGCTATTTGTGTTAAAAAGCAACTGAACACTGTACCTAATAAAGTGGCCTGTGTGTGTGTGTGTGTGTGTGTGTGTGTGTGTGTGTGTGTGTGTGTGTGTGTGTGTGTGTGTGTGTGTGTGTGTGTGTTGTGTGTATATAGTAAATACTACAACTTAAAGCTTGCCTTTATTGAAAGTGCTGGTTTCCTCTCTTTCAATCATCACATAAAACATGAGTGGAAAGTTTTGGGTACAGGTGTTTTATGAACATGTAATTTAACATATTACCAGTTTGCCTATAGAGTGATAACTGGACTATACAGTGATAACTAAACTTTCACTGTACAGATTTTGCATATTTTTGCTCAAAATATTTTCATATATTATTCAATTTAGATTTGTTCATTTTACTAAAGATATGACAGGCTATTTTTAGTCTTGGATTATTGTTGACGTGACCCTATATTCGATACTATTATAGCAATAATTATTATGATAGACTTAAAAAAAAACATTGGTTAAGAGCTACTTTACTACTCTGTTAATGCATTGCTAGAAAACTGTAACTTTACTGAAGTTAAAGCTGACAGAATCTTATCTTCCCAACAAATCTCCTTTCTTCTTTTCCCACTTGATAGATTTGAATATTTTGCATACATTTTGTTACTGTTTCATTCTTAGAACTTGTAATTGTGATGTGTATTTGGAGGGAAATCGTCTTTGGATTTTTGTCAATAAACCTGTTTTCCAATTCTGTTTCTTTAAGACATTTTGGGTTGTGTGGGGCGACTACACCTCGGACCAAAGCGACATTTTTGGGGGTACATGAAAGTGCACTAAAGCTTATAAGTTGACATATAACCCAATCCTAGCTGCAGTCATTTCTGCATTAGGAGCAGATAGAGTCCCATGGTGGACTTGGAACTGGAGGTGCTGCGGTAGTTCTCTATGAGGTTTAGAGGTAACTTCATCACTAG
>NC_051229.1:36078098-36313098 GCF_015220715.1 Pygocentrus nattereri
CTTATGAAACCTACATGAAACTTGCCTTTGAGTGGCATAAGCCTTATGAAACCTACATGAAACCTACATGAAACTTGCTTTTGAGTGGCATAAGCCTTATGAAACCTACATGAAACCTACATGAAACTTGCCTTTGAGTGGCATAAGCCTTATGAAACCTACATGAAACCTACATGAAACTTGCTTTTGAGTGGCATAAGCCTTATGAAACCTACATGAAACCTACATGAAACTTGCCTTTGAGTGGCATAAGCTTTATGCAACTTGAAACTGTAGCTGGATCAACTCCATGAAACAGTTAAAATGCCAATAACACATCACGTGATCATATGAATTTTCTTTTATTGATTTCGCAGGATCAGTGGACAAAATAAAACAGAATATGGTTTATTGGTGTTTGAAAAGAGATCGTCTGACTGACTTAAGGCTGATCATTCTTCAAGGGTTCTTTAGTAAAGGGAATGGTTCTACTTAAAACCATGAGGTATCTACAGAATGCTTTAATGCTTGAATGGTTCTTTTGGTAGTTTGCATGTTGAAATGTTTCTCCAGTTTGATGGACGGTGTGTTATATATGGTTATATATAGCACCAAAAAGGGTTCTGCTGTTACAGTGTTAAAATGTCAAGCTCGTACAAACATTGGTGCTATATTTTCAAAAAGAACCATATACAGCCCATTCCCCATTAATCGGAAGAACCATTTCACCATGTACACAACCATTAAAGAAATTGCTCTATATAGAACCACTATCAAAGAACTAAAGAACCTTTGAAGAACCATCTTTTTAAAAGTATAGTTATTGAAAAAAATTGACAATGATAACAGAAAGCTGAAAAACCTCATAGATGACTTTATAGGAAGAACCACACAGAGGAACAGAATGTTGTGTGCAACTTTGAATGTTTTGACTTTGTATAAATGACAAGTTGCATTGAAATTATGTTGCAGGCAACTCACAACATGCATCTAGTTGAATGAAAGGTTCACTGCGTAAAGCCTGGTTATGCCACTTAAACGGTCTGTAAGGATAGATGACTCTAGGTGTATACGCTAGGAGGGATGCAGGAGTGTTAACAATCAAAAGATGAAAAGAGCACAGCGCTCCCCTTCATCTTCATACTTGTCAGAAGCGAGGAGTGAGGGCTTAGTGCCAAGTCCCGGCTCCAGAGAGACTCATGAGCACGACAGTACCACAAGAGGCTTTCTCCTTCAGAGAGATTAGCATGGAATGAGGTCAAGAGCAAAGGAGGCCTCTTCAAAGTGACTGTGACCTGAGTTAAAAGGAGGAGGAGAAAGACCAGAGTCTTCCAGAGCGCCATGTCAAAACAGCATGTGGAGCTTCGGCCGTCAGCGAGAGATGTGAAACGAGAAAGTCTTTCTGTCAGCAACAAAACGCTCTCATAGTGACGGAGGAGGAAATGAAGAGCTGCACTCATTTTCATACAAATGCATATGAACCAGGGACAAATAAACAGGAGTGAAACGCTTTGAAAGAGGTTTTAAAGCATTAAAGTGTTTTTATTCTTACAGGAAAAAATAAAGGCAGTGAGGAAAGAAAGAAAGATAGAAAGGGGTGAAAGAAAGAAAGAAAAAAAGAAAGGGGTGATAGATAGATAGATAGATAGATAGATAGATAGATAGATAGATAGATAGATAGATAGATAGATAGATAGATAAAAAGCGGTGAAAGAAAGAAAGAAAGAAAGAAAGAAAGAAAGAAAGAAAGAAAGAAAGAAATAGAAAGAAATAAATGAATAAAGAAAGAAAGAAAGAAAGGGTGAAAGAAAGAAAGTAAGAAAGAAAGAAAGAAAGAAAGAAAGGGGTGAAAGCAAGGAAGAAAGAAAGAATTAAAGAAACAGGTGAAAGAAAGAAAGAAAGAAAGAAAGAAAGAAAGAAAGAAAGAAAGAAAGAAAGGGGTGAAAGCAAGGAAGAAAGAAAGAAAGAAAGAATTAAAGAAACAGGTGAAAGAAAGAAAGAAAGAAAGAAAGAAAGAAAGTAAGGGGTGAAAGCAAGGAAGAAAGAAAGAAAGAAAGAATTAAAGAAACAGGTGAAAGAAAGAAAGAAAGAAAGAAAGAAAGAAAGAAAGAAAGAAAGAAAGAAAGAAAGAAAGAAAGAAAGAACATAAGAAAGGTGTGAAAGAAAGAATGAAAGAAAGTGAAAAAAGACAAAGAGAAGACTGATGGGAAAAATAAGAAGGATAGAAGGTGCAATGAATGAAAGAAAAAAGAATAAGGAAGACTGAGACTGATGAAAAGGCATTCAGCAGGTCAGTTTTTCATGAAACAGATGAATGACGAGAGAGAAAAAGTGAGAGAGAGAGAGAGAGAGAGAGAGAGAGAGAGCAAGAGTGAGAAAAAGAGTTGATTTATCTCCTGCATTATTCATCCCTTCATTTATCTCTCTCTCTTAGTAGATGAAAGTCTGTTTAAATACTCTCTCTCTCTCTCTCTCTCTCTCTCTCTCTCTCTCTCTCTCTCTCTCTCTCTCTCTCACTGAGTCTGAGGAGGAGATGAGGTCAACACTCAGGGAGGTGCTTAATTCCAAACATCGACGCTAAAGGAAATTAAATCTATTGCTGAACATCACTCTCTCCTCTCTCTTCTTTCTCTCCTTTTTCTTCCTCTTCGTCTTTCAGTAAGAGCCTATAAACGTCCAAATAGAGTCTGTGTAATTATGGAGCACACGGTGTGAAATGAGCTCTACAGAAGCAGCATCCTCAGTGAAATGGCTGAGTTATGAGTGAGTTTGCTCGAGCTAAATGGCACTTCATTCACATTAACTGATCTCTTCAAGCTCCGCCCACAAACACGCCTGTTCAAAGAAACTGTGGCAAAGTTGTACGAGCTTCACATTTTGGCTAAAATCCCATTTAACCTATCAAATCTTCAGAGTTCAGAGCTGCTACATAACATTGAGTTTAACAGTCGATTACAACGAACTGAACTGCGTTGTTGAAGCCACACAAAATCATTCAAAATAAATATCATCTGAATTAATAACACACTCTAAACATTCTCCTTTTGAGAAATACAAGGCAACAGCTATGTAGTCAGAAGTATTTCCACCACTTGGCCACTTTATTAAAAACACCTCCCTTGTGCTTCCACTAAATGGCCACTTTATTAGAAACACCTAATTTTATGCCCACTCACTGACCACTTTAGTAGAAATGCCAACCTTGTACTTTCACTAAATGGCCAATTTATTAGAAACACCCACTATGTACTTCCACTAATTGGCCGCTTTATTTGAAACACCTTCTTTACAGCTCCACTATGTAGGTATAGATTTACAGACTATAGCTCTTCTGCTGCTGCACAGTTCATCAGCCCCCTCTACCCTCTTCATCATTGGTCAGTTTCTGACTGCAACAACAGATGGGCTACAGTCTCTGACTGGTGGAGCTACAAGATAGGAGTTTCTGATAAAGTGGCCAGAGAGAGTATATTAGATATGCTAATTAGTATTAACATTACTGCCAAGAACTGCACATGGTCACCCATCAGTGAGCCTCATTTACGATGTCAACTACAGCTATAAATGTTCGATGCTACGCATCATGTTAGTCAAGACACAGCTTTCTATAACGCGCATATAACGCTACATTAACTTTCATCACTCCCAGTCCATTAAGGACAGCTTCAGACGCTGCATATAGACAGACTGGATAACGACACAGGAGTTTATGCAGATTACGCAAACACTGTGTTGCGAATGAGAGCTCGTAGGCCACAGAGACGCATGACATCAATCACAGTGCTGCGGTTCAAACCTTCTGTACTGAGAAAGAAAGAAAGAAAGAAAGAAAGAAAGAAAGAAAGAAAGAAAGAAAGAAAGTGAGAAAAAGAGGGAGAAAAAAGAAAATTCTTGAGAAAATTCTGGCAGCTCGTGTTAGTTTCTCTCTAATGGTGTTAGATGGATGTGTTTTCTGTTCGAGGTCCCCTTCACCGGCAACAGTAACTATAGCAACGGAACAGAGGACAACTGGGGACAGAGAGAGAGAGAGAAGGAGAGGGAAAAATGGAAAGGGAAAGATGGAGAGAGAGAGAGAAATAGATGGAGAGGGAAAGATGGAGAGAAAGAGAGAGAGAGAGAGAGAGAGAGAGAGAGAGAGATGAAGAGGAACAGATGGAGAGAGAGAGAGAGAGAGAGAGAGAGAGAGAGAAAGAGAGAGATGGAGAGGGAAAGATGGAGAGAGAGAGTGAGTGAGAGAGAGTGAGAGAGAAAGATGGAGAGGGAAAGATTGAGAGAGAGACCGAGAGATGGAGAGGGAAAGATGGAGAGAGAGAGAGATGAAGAGGGAAGATAGAGAGAGAGAGAGAGAGAGAGAGGGAGAGAGAAAGAGAGAGAGAAAGAAAGAGATGGAGAGTGAAAGATGGAGAGAGAGAGAGAAATGGAGAGGGAAAGATGGAGAGAGAGAGAGGGAGAGAGAGAGAGAGAGAGAGAGAGAGAGAGAGAAAGATGGACAGGGAAAGATGGAGAGAGAGAGAGAGAGAGAGAGAGAGAAAGATGGAGAGAGAGAGATGAAGAGGGAAGATAGAGAGAGAGAGAGATGGGGTAGAAGGTCAGTTTGGTTTTATATTAAGGGTCTTATAATCACACTCCAGTGTGTCTGTAGGCCGTGAGTTAGTGACCTCATTACCTCTGGGTATGGACAGGTGTACCGAATCACCTGCTATGAAGTTAATTAGATACACCCATCATTCACACCTGTGCACTGACCACAAACATAAGACCTCACACATACAAACACAGATACCCTGCCCATCAAAAGTTTGGGGACACTGTGAAGTGAAAAATTGGTTTTATGTTTGACTTTTCAAATAAGCAAGAAAAAACATTGTTATCCTCTAGATATGTTCCTCTCCAACACTTTTGATGTTTGTCAAAGCTTCACGTTACCTCGACAATAAAATAGGCTGCCATCCTTGTACAGTTTCCCCTCCCCTCGATCTCCTGCTCCCACTTAAACTGGTGGAAAGCCACCAAATTTCTGTTTTCCTGATATTTATATTTATCTCATACACAGTCCCTCTCCCTAGTCTTGAGAGTCTCTCAAAGCATTTAAAATCACAGAATCCCAACGGCTCTTCACGTCAAGGTGGGTAAAGGATCCAAGGATAAAGAAGAGAAATAGAGAGGGAAATGACATCAGTTAATTAACACAGATGTGAACAATACTAGCCTTTAGAGAACTTTCATTTATGCCAACAGCTGAGAGATAAACAGCCGTCCCCGTAACGGAGCTGCAAACAGCCGGTGTAACTTTACTCTCTGTCTCTGGAGATTTAAATGACGTTCAAATGGAGAAACAAATAAATATTGGACTGAATGTCGTGGGTCGGAAAACTACGTCGTGTTTCGACAGACGTGATTCTGTAAAATTGCTAGTGCAGTTATTTCAGAGTTCAGCTCCAGTCCTGCAACCTCTGCACTGCATAACTATGGATTCCTGGTTAAAGTACCTGATATTATTAGCTAATTAATCCCTTCTTGAGCTGAACGAGGTCTGAACAGCAGAGAGAAACACTAAACTATACAGTGCAGGGGCTCCAAGCCTGGAGTCTGAAAACACTGAATTAATAGTCTGTGTATCTCTCCTCATCCTCGCCTTCTGTCACGTCTTGCAGGTGAATCATTCACAAAGCAAATTGAAGTGATTTACTAAAAAAATCTGTTTTATGTGCATTTCATGTACTGTCCCAACTTTTTTTGGAATTAAAGTTTGTATATTCATGGAGAGGAGAGGTACATGCAGGGTGTTGTGAGGCAAAATAGTCCCCAAAGAAAATACCTTTTGTCAAATGAATCATTATTTTTACCATCATTACCTTCCATATAAAACTCAGTAGACACATGTAGGTCCACTGGTGGTTCAGAAAAATAAATAAAATGCCTACATTTGTCTTGTAGTCATGTTGACCCCTGGTTCCTACCACCACCACTGTAAGAACGGACAAAGTAATGGAAATCCCTTTTGAAGGTTTCAGTTTTAGCAAAGCAATATGGCAGGTTTCCCGTTATCCGCCAACCAACAAAGAAAACATGCCTTTTGTATCAAAAACAGTTTGAAAAGCTATAGATGTACATGGCATACAGCATATATCACCCAGCATGCATTAGCTTTATCATTACCACTAGACTGAGTGGATAGCATTGGCGAATATCTTTCCATCCTTCTAGCACTGCTCATCTTATTTCTCAGCATACATCCTCAGTTTACAACCATACCATGGATAAAGTTCCTCAATTCCCCCCATGCCATCCAGTGCTGTAACCCCACTCGGCCCCCCTAGAGCCACGTAAAGGGTTTATGTGTGTGTGTGCTGGCATGAATCACTGAGTCAGAGTGAGAAAGAGCGAGACTGAGTGAGAAAGAGAGCTATTAAAACGTAAACTGAGATATCCCCTGGGACGCCCATGCACACGCCCATACCACCCTCAGTCTCCATCTCTCTCACATACACATACACAAAGAGCATTGTTAAGCCATAAGCGGGGCTGCATTGGAAGTATAGGGGGCACTAAAAACATGCTATGTTGTTTTATGGCCCATGTTATGCCTTTTTTTCCCTCCAGGGGTGACATTCAATTTATATATATTTTGGTAGGCCTGCAGTACTCTGTACATCAGCGCTATTGGACAGGCCAGTATATCACTGGAATTAAACGCCTATGGGCAGTTAAAACTGTCACCATAAACAGAACGGCCGTATCGTCGTTATTCTCTCTCTCTCTCTCTCTCTTTCTTACTGCCTTCTTTTCTCTCTCTTGCACTTCCTTTACATCTTTTCTTCAGCAGTAGAGCTAAAGATATGTAGAGTAGCCTGAACTTAACCTCTAGAAAAGATGTTACTGCAGTAAAAGTAGCTGGTAACACTTTACTGTAGGGTACTATCTATAAGGCTACATGACACCTACATAAGCTTGCCATGTCAACTGACATAACCCTAGATAAGTGTTTATATATACTTATTCCAATAAGTCTCATTCATTATAAAGGTTACATTTGTCAGTTTTGATCAAAGTTAGCTAAAGCAGTGTTTATGATAGATGACACCAATTGGAATAAGCGTTTATAAACATTTATGTAGGGCTACGTCAGCTGTCATGACAAGCTTGTGTGTTATGTAGCCTTATGAACAGCACCCTACAGTAAAGTGTTACAAAGTGGCTTTCCAAAACTTACTGGACTGTAGTGAAAGTACATTCAGTAACACTTTACTTAAACCCTACTACACAATACTCACATAACCACACCATAAATATATCATGGCAGATCAGCCATAACATTAAAACCTCCTCCTTGTATCTACACTCACTGTCCATTTTATCAGCTCCACTGACCATATAGGGTGGTGGATCATTCTTATCTGACACTGGGTGATGGATCATTCTCATCTGACACTGACGTGGTGGTGGTGTGTTATTGTGTGTTGCTCTGGTTTGAGTGGGTCAGACACAACAGTGCTTCTGAAGTTTTTAAACAATGTGTCCACTCACTGTCCCAGGCCTGGATACTGGCCATCTCGGACGAACGTAAGGTGTAGTCTAGCGGCGTCATTACAGAACAGGAGGTGATGCCCAGGAGGTGGAGCTCGGGACTCTCGCGCCGTCCTTTCATGGATTTCATTACTCTGGGTTCAGGCTCATCTTCCTGCCAGCTTTCAAAACCGTCATCAGTGCCTGGGGAACAGGCACATTGCACAGATATGCTTACCTACAGGACACTGTTGGCTGGACGCTTGTGGCTGGTAAACTATTCTCAGACCAGCAGTGACACTAAGATGTTCAACAACTCCAGCATATATTTAAATATATGGTTTTAAACAAGGTATATGGAGGGTATATGCAGAGTCAAAATAGACATGACATGTCTATATTATGTCTATATTAGTGCTGTAGTCATGATGACCCCTGGTTCCCATCACCACCACTGCAAAGCAATCTGAGTCTCTACAATCAACTAGTTCACACCAAACCACTCTGAATGACTGTTTACATCTCCAGCACTGAATTATGCAGAAATAATGAAAAATAAGTCGAAAGTCTGATGAAGGCTCCCAAGTGGTGCAACCGTCTAAGCGTTGGCTCTGTCACCAGGCGATCGTGAGTTTGATCTCTAGTGATGCTACATCCTTCCGTGGCCAGGAATCCAAGAGAGCACAATGGGCCTCGCTCTCTGGGTGGGCAGGATACCCCCTCCTTCTCCTCCCATCACTCCGCTAGTCAGTGTCTGTTAGCTGACGTAAAAGATCGTGTGGTTAGCGTTCTCCTCTGAGTACGTTCAGCTGTCCAATGACGTTGCGTGGGCGGCCATTCGAAAACATGCATCAGCTGGCTTCACAGGTCTCGGAGAAAGCCTGTGCTAGCCTTCACCCTCTTAGCATTACGTAGTATCGTGATTGGGGGAGTCCTAACTAGCAGGTGGAACTCGGGACAAAATTGGGTAAAAAAAAAGAAAAAAGTCTGATGATACTGAACTCAGTAACCTCAATAAACAATGCATGTGTTTACAAGCACCTAATAATCTGCAGAAAATCAGATTTTGCCAAGTTCAATGCAACCAGAGAATGGGAAACTCTGGGTCTACATGAGTCAGACAGTAATCAGATCAGTAAACCAGCCAATAAACTCACAGAAGATGTGATGTAAACAAAATGTAACCCAAACTTCATGCTGTGTTTTCTTCTTAAACATAGCACCATTTTACCTGAAAATATAAACATACATCACACTGTAAAAAATGAGAGGTCAGCTCAACTTAAAATGATTTAGTAACTGATTTCATGGCTTTTCTTGAGTTGAGTCAACTTGAGGACACCAGAGTTCACACAACTCAAACTTCTTAGTTGAGTCAAAAATTCTCCAAGCTACTGTTTCTAGATCTGCATCTCGGTTAGATAAACTAAACTGAATGTGTTTTTTTTTACTCAGTTTCCTCACTAGCTGGCACTCCTTCTATCATACAGTCCCATCTGGCATATTCACATCCTCCTGATGTTGGGATGAATTATTACACAGCTGCACCACATGAGATGATGCCATGCTTCAAAGTCAAAACAAAGCAAGTGTATTAAACATTTGTAGACAGAAAATCTGCGTTGCTTCATGTGTTCCTTAGTGGTGCAGTGGACTGAGCCGTCAACCCAACAGAAGGTTGTGAGTTTGAGCCCCAGCGATGCCATAGCCATCAATGACTGTGTATTCAATGTCTCGCAGGATGAGGTGATGGAGAGAGTCTTGGCTGGTGAGGAAGTTGAGTATAAAAAAACAAGTTTATTTTATTTACATAACTGAGATGCAGAACTAAAAGCATTAAGAGAACTTTTGAGTCCTCAAGTTGAGTCAACTCAAGAAAAGCCATGAAATCAGTTAATATATCATTTTGAGTTAAGCTGACCTCTAACTTTTTACAGTGCATCATATAAAAATAAAGAAAACTTAATGTAATGTAATTTAACATCACTCCAAAAGTGTTTTTCTGCCATCTCGTGGCAACGCTGCTTACTCTGTGGTCTGTTTTCATACATGCTCACTGAGAAATCTGAAAGAAATCAGAGTTCACATGAACTGAGAGGTCTCATTACTGAGCTACAATCCAGCCTCTTTATCAGATTTCTTAATGAGAGCTCTAGACCTTACTCTACCTTACTACCTAAGAAGTCAGAGTGTGCTGTTTAAATGACTATTTGAAAAATCAGATAACTGCAGAAATCAGTTAAAGATCAGATCACTGAGTGTATTAAAACACTCAGTGTTTGGGTTCTTTAAGCAGCAAATCATAAAATAGGTCAGTACAAATTTACATCATTTGCTCCCTTACTACTTACTGCTGTTGATCACCTTATTTACTTGTGCATTGGAGCTATGAGGCTAATGCAGCTAATGTATCGAGGCCCCAACGATTACCATGGGTGCTAAGTGCATGGTCAAAACTTCACACACGTGCTGCAACCTGCATTAAGTCACTCAGTATCTCTAATAGACTTGATTATGTTTTAAATAAATATGGGCACAATTCAGGATCTAAGCAATGTGTTTAGCAATGTGGGTTTTATCCATTAGGACATTCATATTTGTTATAATTATAAGATAGATTTTTGTGCATATTTTTCAGGTTAAATGCAGCGACATACACAATGGGAGCTAAAGAGCTGGGAGGGACGGGACGCTTTAAACTCGGTCTTTCTCCGCTGGCCATACTTGGAAAACAATTGCTCTCTGTGTGCATTACACCCTATTGTGCGAGTGATTAGCCTGAGCGCCACAGGGCTGTGAAGTATAGTTCACCACCCGCTGCTCAGCCAGCCTTAAGAGCGCTCTGCAGCTCCAAGCCTGGCTGCCACAAACGCAGCTCCGAAGCTGTGAAGAGGAGAAAACCGTGGGTCATGTCTACTTGAGCAAAACTCTCATGAGCTTGTAATAGTACAACAGAGCTTTTAGCATTGATTAGAGAGCAGATTTGTTTTATTCTTTAGAGCACAGTAAAAGGGGCGTTCAAGGCTGAAGCTAGAGTTTAATAAACTCCCCGGACAAAAAAGTTTGTTGCATGCATAATTTGTCTCTAGTAACTTTTTGTGTTTGTGGTTTTATGCAGTATTCTATGCAGCTTTGTCGGTGACCTGACAGAATTCACATTTTCACGTTTTACATTTTCATTTATTAATGTTCTCTCACTACAATACCCAGAATGCATTACACAAATACATCATTCAAATCTCTATGTTGTCAACCAATCCTGACTGCTAGCCTAGCCACTAGCCTACAGGCTAATAAGTACAACCAAGCTAGCATGAGTGTAACTCTTGCCTCGGTCACCAAAAAAAAGCAAAGAAAACAGTGATTCTATCTTTATTTGACATGAAATGGACACCAGGCACAAGTTTCAGTCCATTCAGCAAAAGGAAAGAAGCTAGCGAGGTAGCACCCTTGCTAACTAACATTTCACATGAGCATATGAATATTATGGAGACTTCTAAAGCACTTCTTAGATGTGAAGCTTCCATGGACTAGCTTGTATGTCACTCCCTCACATTTAGCAGGCTAAAGATTCCCCACAAGGTGGCAGCAATTAACAGTTAAATAGCTTTTGATGCTTTTTAAGAGCAGCGCTTTGCATTAATGACCTAGTTAAATTAAACAATAAGAGCCATATCGCCCCCTACACTTCCTGTAGTGTATTACAGTCTGTCAGAGCGACTGTGTGGATCATATGAACATTATAGAGGCTTTTTAAATGAAACAGTAGAAGCCATATCGCCCCCTACACTTCCTGTAGTGTATTACAGTCTGTCAGAGTGACTGTGTGGATCATATGAACATTATAGAGGCTTTTTAAATGAAACAGTAGAAGCCGTATCGCCCCCTACGCTTCCTGTAGTATATTACAGTCTGTCAGAGTGACTGTGTGGATCATATGAACATTAGAGAGCTTTTTAAATGAAACAGTAGAAGCCGTATCGCCCCCTACGCTTCCTGTAGTGTATTACAGTCTGTCAGAGCGACTGTGTGGATCATATGAACATTATAGAGCTTTTTAAATGAAACAGTAGAAGCCGTATCGCCCCCTACGCTTCCTGTAGTGTATTACAGTCTGTCAGAGTGACTGTGTGGATCATATGAACATTATAGAGCTTTTTAAATGAAACAGTAGAAGCCGTATCGCCCCCTACGCTTCCTGTAGTGTATTACAGTCTGTCAGAGTGACTGTGTGGATCATATGAACATTATAGAGGCTTTTTAAATGAAACAGTAGAAGCCATATCGCCCCCTACACTTCCTGTAGTGTATTACAGTCTGTTAGAGTGACTGTGTGGATCATATGAACATTATAGAGCTTCTTAAATGAAACAGTAGAAGCCATATCGCCCCCTATGCTTCCTGTAGTGTATTACAGTCTGTCAGAGTGACTGTGTGGATCATATGAACATTATAGAGCTTCTTAAATGAAACAGTAGAAGCCATATCGCCCCCTACACTTCCTGTAGTGTATTACAGTCTGTCAGAGCGACTGTGTGGATCATATGAACATTATAGAGCTTTTTAAATGAAACAGTAGAAGCCGTATCGCCCCCTACGCTTCCTGTAGTGTATTACAGTCCGTCAGAGCGACTGTGTGGATCATATGAACATTATAGAGCTTTTTAAATGAAACAGTAGAAGCCATATCGCCCCCTATGCTTCCTATTGTGTATTACAGTCCGTCAGAGCGACTGTGTGGATCATATGAACATTATAGAGCTTTTTAAATGAAACAGTAGAAGCCATATCGCCCCCTACGCTTCCTGTAGTGTATTACAGTCTGTCAGAGCGACTGTGTGGATCATATGAACATTATAGAGCTTTTTAAATGATACAGTAGAAGCCGTATCGCCCCCTATGCTTCCTGTAGTGTATTACAGTCTGTCAGAGTGACTGTGTGGATCATATGAACATTATAGAGGCTTTTTAAATGAAACAGTAGAAGCCGTATCGCCCCCTATGCTTCCTGTAGTGTATTACAGTCTGTCAGAGTGACTGTGTGGATCATATGAACATTATAGAGGCTTTTTAAATGAAACAGTAGAAGCCGTATCGCCCCCTACGCTTC
This sequence comes from Pygocentrus nattereri, assembly GCF_015220715.1. Classification (NCBI taxonomy): domain Eukaryota; kingdom Metazoa; phylum Chordata; class Actinopteri; order Characiformes; family Serrasalmidae; genus Pygocentrus; species Pygocentrus nattereri. The sequence goes on from NC_051229.1 coordinate 36,090,694, forward strand.
CTGTAGTGTATTACAGTCTGTCAGAGCGACTGTGTGGATAATAAGAACATTATAGAGCTTTTTAAATGAAACAGTAGAAGCCGTATCGCCCCCTACGCTTCCTGTAGTGTATTACAGTCTGTCAGAGTGACTGTGTGGATCATATGAACATTATAGAGCTTCTTAAATGAAACAGTAGAAGCCATATCGCCCCCTATGCTTCATGTAGTGCCTTGCAGTCTGTCAGAATGACTGTCTGGATCATATGAACATTACAGAACATTATGTATTGAGTGTTTTTCAGCACATAATGTGTTAATGCTTTCCATAATTGACGTTGTTGATGATTAACCATTGCAGCCTTACTGAACAAAAGGTGAAATTTATAATACAGGTCATGTAGTGCCTAGTCCAGAACATCTTGTGTACAATTCACAGCACAATGCATTCTAATCACTTTGGCCCGTGTGTTGTGCTGTGGTTCCAGCAGTGCCTCAGCAGTGTGGATGAGATTTACTCTGACTACCGCAGTGAGCTGGACTGTAGGAGTGCATATATACTCTCTTATTCATTCTCTATACCAGCCTGAGACAACATCAGCCAGCTGCATGCCATTCCCACCATATGTTCAGTCCTCTCTCTCTCTCTCTCTCTCTCTCTCTCTCTCTCTCTCTCTCTCTCACTCTCTCTTTTTCTAAACCATCTCTTTTTCATTACTCATCTTTTCTTTTCTCCAAACCCTCTAAATAGATGCAACCCCCCCCCCCCCCCCTTCAATTTACTTTGCGTCTCTTTTCTTCTGAGTTTGTCCATTTTTGCTGCAGTAACAACCTCTGTTCTTCTGGGAAGGCTTTATATTAGATGTTGGAACACTGCTATGAGGATTTGATTGAGCATTAGTGAGGTCAGGTGCTGATGTTGGACGGTCAGTTCTGGATCACTCCAACTCAAAGGTACTGGATGAAGCTTTATCACTCCAGAGATCGCAGTTCCACTGGAGTGCTTTATATCCCCTATAACCCATGCTTGGCATTGGGCATGGAGACCTTAAGCTCATGTGCCACTGATATAGAGCATCCAATTGTATTGATCGATGTTTTTCTATGGTGTTGCACAATTGACCACTCATTATATACATTTTTATATAACTGGGGTAAATGAAAAAAGCTCACTAGCTTTTAAGTACTTGACTTGAATGCAAAGATCTCATAATAACAGCTTTACAGAGCCGTGTGAGGAGCGTGTGGAGGTAACCTGGCAAGTTTTTATGGCAACAGAATGCGGCACCTTGATCAAACATCCAGGCATCTATTGGGCCAGCCTCTCTCTGTTCTATCCCCTCCCTCTTCTTGGGGCGCAGGGTTGCAACCCCCCCCCTCGAGCACCATGCTGAGACTGCTTATATGAAGAGCACAAAAAATCAATTGCCTACAATCATGCCAACGCAAACAGGGCAGAGGTTTGAGTACCATTAAGCAAGGGGTTTCCTAGTCTTACTATTTTCCACATTTTACAACAATGGCGATGATTAAAGCTATGAAATTGTACATATGTATAAAAACCCTGTCAGTCAGAGGAGAAAAAAACTTGAAGTAGTGACTTATTTTCTCAAAATGCGTTTTTATTGTCAACGTTCCTTTCATGACAGTAATTTTTTTGACGTATTCATTATTTTAAGACATTAAATCAATATTTTGATTTATTTAATATTTAACCCTATTTAAATGAATACATGGAATGTCAGCCAGAAGTAAACAAGTTGTAAGGTGTCCTTGAGTGCTTTGAAAGGCGCCATTACTAAATAAAATGTATTATTATTATTATTATTAAGTGCAAGACGATGTATAAGACCTGATTCACGGCACAAATAAAAACATTGCAAACTTATAAACGTGCTGCAAACACAGAAAACACTTTTAGCAAAATGACCACACCTGAACTGCATTTCACAAACACACTGCAAATAAAGGAAACACACGCGACTTCAGAAACGCTGCAAAGCCAGTCACAACACAACGGAAATGCTTCAGGAAGACTCAAAGTGGATGGAATATATATGATGGAAAATAGATAAGACCACCGACACTCAAATCCTAAGTTCACGGTTAACCTGGCTGATTTGCTATCTGACATGTCATAGCTGTACTGTGGCAGATATCGGGTGTTTCTAAGTCAGGAGTGTCCAATCTTATCCACAAAGGGCTGGTGTGGCTGCAGGTTTTCACTCCAAACAAGCTGGAGTTCACCTGATTCTACTTGTTTAATCAGTCTGCACACATTCCAAAACCTCCTGCTTTGTTGGAGTGAAAACCTGCAGCCACACCGGGCCTCGGCAGATAAGAGTGGACACCCTGATCTAGTTTAACCTTTACAGCTACTCCTCTACAGCTAATTCCCATAACTATCGGTAAATCTGGTCAAATAAAAGTTAACTTACTTTTACTGGTGAATGTTTGTGCTGCATCGATTTTAAAAGTCGGAATGGCTGCATCTTTTTTGATGTCCCCCAGAAACACATCCATTGTGTTGTGACTGGCTTATCAGCGCTTCTGAACTTGCATGTGTTTGTGAAATGTAGCGCTGGGGTCATCATTTTGATGAAAGTGTTTCTGACTGTGCAGCTCATTTTTATTTGCAGTTTGTTGGATCTTCTCAGCCACCGTAACAGTGCAGTCGAGTAAGTACTCTTTACTGATGCAGAGCTGAACGTCGTAAACACAGTTGCATCTGGAGTATCTATAGCAGCAAAGACAGAGTGACTTTTGTCACAAAATAAGTTACAGCTATTGTACATATAAACATTACTGTTGATTCCGCTTTCACTTCCTAATTATGTTGGCTGTTAATCTAACTTGCAAAGTCTTCAGTTCAGCTCCTGAAGTCCTGACCAATGGGAGAGCTTGCTTGGCTGTAACTCGATATCACAAAGAAAACGATCCTGACCAGATCATTTTCTGTTGGGTGTTTCAAGAATTGCTCACATAACAACGAAATAAGAGTATAACATAAATAAGAATATAGCTCCATTACTGGAAGAGGTCAAATATAACAAGCATGAAGATTCTATTAAATAAAAGAAACAAAAAATCACAGACAAGCATTCACAGGAATCTGTAGGCATGAAGGTTCCACACTGGTATTCTTATTGTCTAGTAAGTGGTTTTGTCACCAGCTTAGAACAATGACAAACGCCAGCATAAGACTTTTTTCCCAATTAGTGTGAGTTAGCAAGTGCTTCAGGTGTAAATCACAGCAGAAAATAACATCAGAAGCAAAATTACACAGTGCATTACAGCAACACACTCAAGTCCAATTCGCAATTACTTGAATTTTCAACGAAAGACGTCAAAATCAATGGATGAGGTTTTAAACCACAGGTTCTCATTACATTTTAATACACTATAACAATGAGTAAAATGTTGAGAAATTGAAATACCTGATCAACTCAAAGTAAATCTCAGAGTACGTAAGTAAGCAGATAGGGAGGGATTAGAGGTGGGGAGGAGGAAAGTGAGAGAGAGAGAGAGAGAGAGAGAGAGAGAGAGAGAGAGTTTTGGCCTCAGCTGAGTGACAGACAGGTCATTATAATTCTCCTGCTCCTCTGCTCCAACAGATGGCCTCATTCCAGCACTGCTCAATGACAGTCAATTTAACAGCTTCCAGATTAGCATGAATTTTGTGAGTGTGTGTGCGTGTGTGTGTGTGTGTGTGTGTGTGTGTGTGTGTGTGTGTGTGTGTGTGTGTGTGTGTGTGTGTGTGTGTGTGTGTGCTCTTAGGGCAAAGTGAGACAAAATAAGGAAAAAACAAATTTAGAAAAAGTTTTCTCTTTCAAAAAATTGTAGAATATACCCAACCTAAAAGAGGCTGGCTGCAAACTGAAGGAACTGCAGAATCTTTCCCACCCAAGAGATTTCCAACCTAAAGCCACACTGCAGCATCTTTAACCTTGAGTACATAATGGCTTCTATTATATATGAGCTCAAGTTTACAGGCTTTCAGTTGTTTTCAGTTGCAGGTGGTAACTTCAGTTACATTCTGATTGGCTCAGACTCGACCTTCACTGACTCGCAACTCAACTCATACTTGAGACTTAAGACTCATAACCAGACTTAACTTACACCACAAAGACTCGAGAATCATCTCAGTTTCGCACCTCAGAGACTCGAGACTTGACTCAGACTCGCACCTCAACTCGACTTGGATTTAAGATTTAAGACTCATAACCAGATCAACTCGCACTCAAATCGCATCAAAGAGGTTGAAGATTCGACTCAGTTTCACACCTTAAGGACTCAAGATGTGACTCAGCCTCACACCTCAGAGACTCAAGACTCAACTCAGACTTGCACCTCAGAGATTCAGTCTTGAACTAAAGAAATTTGAGACTTGCCTCAGACTTGTACCTCAGAGACTCAATACTCAACTTGGACTCAAGACTTAAGGCTCATAACCAGACTAAACCCGCACTTGCAACAAAGAGATTCAAGACTCGACTCAGTTTCACACCTTAGAGACTCAATACACGACTCAGCCTCACACCTCAGAGGCTCGAGACTGGACTCAGACTTGCACCTCAGAGATTCAGTCTTGAACTAAAGAAATTTGAGACTTGACTCAGACTTGCATCTCAGAGTCTCAAGATTTGACTCAGACTCTCGCCTCAGAGCCTCGAGCCTCTACTTGTACTCACATCCCAGAAAGTTGAGACTCAATTGGAACTCTCACCTTGGAGATTCAAGACTCAACTCAGACATCAGAAATTTGAAACTTGAGTCGAGCTCTCAGCTCAGGGGCTCAAAACTTGGACTTGTACCCCAGTGACTCAGAATTGCACTTCAGAAATGTGAGGCTTGACTCTGTCTAACACCCTAGAGATTTAACATTCGACTTAAACTCACACTTCAGTGACTCAAAATTTGACTCTTACCTCAGAGTCTTGAGAGTTGACTCAGGCTCTCATCTCAGAGCCCAAAAACTCAACTCAAACTCACACAGAAGTTTGAAACTTGCATCTCAGTGACTCACACTCCAGAGATTCAAGACTTGACTCAGACTCGCACTACAGAAATTTAAGACTTGACTTAGATTCACACTCCAGAGATTCAAGACCTGACTCAGGCTCGCACTCCAGAGATTCAAGACTTGACTCAGACTCAGACTCCAGAGATTTAAGACTTGACTCAGGCTCGCACTCCAGAGATTTAAGACTTGACTCAGACTCGCACTCCAGAGATTTAAGACTTGACTCAGACTCGCACTCCAGAGATTCAAGACTTGACTCAGGCTCGCACTCCAGAGATTTAAGACTTGACTCAGGCTCGCACTCCAGAGATTCAAGACTTGACTCAGGCTCGCACTCCAGAGATTCAAGACTTGACTCAGACTCACACTCCAGAGATTCAAGACTTGACTCAGGCTCGCACTCCAGAGATTCAAGACTTGACTCAGACTCACACTCCAGAGATTCAAGACTTGACTCAGGCTCGCACTCCAGAGATTCAAGACTTGACTCAGACTCACACTCCAGAGATTCAAGACTTGACTCAGACTCACACTCCAGAGATTCAAGACTTGACTCAGACTAGCACTCCAGAGATTCAAGACTTGACTCAGACTAGCACTCCAGAGATTCAAGACTTGACTCAGACTCACACTCCAGAGATTCAAGACTTGACTCAGACTAGCACTCCAGAGATTCAAGACTTGACTCAGACTCACACTCCAGAGATTCAAGACTTGACTCAGGCTCGCACTCCAGAGATTTAAGACTTGACTCAGACTCGCACTCCAGAGATTCAAGACTTGACTCAGACTCGCACTTGCACCCCAGAGATTTAGGAACCTGGACTCTCATGAAGTGACTTACAAACTCTGGCTTTAGATACGTCAGTTAGGGATTAGGTTAAAAAGTGATGGGACATTTCTTTAATGAACAACCAGTGAAGTTTCTGTTAGACGTCATAGTTACCGTGCAGCTGTGTTATTAATATGACCCTGAAAGATTCATGACAGAAAGGCTTTACTGAGGTGAATAGAAGTGAACTGCGTCAGTGGTTAAGTGCATTCTTGAGATAAGTCTGTATGTTTGTATATATCTCTCACTGCATCTGTGCATGAGTCTTTGTTTTTATCTGCTACTGCTGAGCAGACGAGTCGCTGGCCAGGCATGAGGAGACACAAAACTCATCTCTGTCTGCTCCCTGCTGATAAGCTTCCCTCATTCGGCATGCATGCGAGCGTGTGTGTGTTCCCCACAGCCCAGGCCAAACCTAATTACACTTCATGAGGGCACAGACACGATGACTGTGAAACAGCAGAACTCAGTGGCACATACACACATACAGACGCCTGAGCCAATATCTCAGACAGCACTTATTCTCCCACTCTTCATATTCAGACACTATACGCCAAGATAGTGCTGCTCTGAAAGCTTGCAACAGAGCTACCACTGGTTCTGAAACATTATCTAACTCTGCACACGGGCCAAATGCAACGATTGTTCTGTAACGAGCAGTAGGAGCCACATCATAAACCCATAAATAGAAAATTTATTTTTTTATATTAACCCACATCATAAAAAAATTAATAGAAAATGTATTTAACTACATCTAATGCAATCTAAACTAAACAGAATGATCATCAAAGGAGTGATATTGCGCATCCAGTCCTTGGGGATGGAGGGATAATTACATGCACTGTTAGAAGACAGAAAGGGCAGAACGGAGAAAAAAACTAAATGTCATTGCTGTTGTCTCCATTTTTTTCTTGAAACAGGCTGATAACAAGTGAAAATGCTAATGCTATAGAAAAGGCAACGCAGACCCACTGATGTACTTCATGCAAGCCATTTCCATTCGCTGACTACTTTATTAGAAACACCCAGTTTTATGTCCATTCACTGGTCACTTTATTGGAAACGCCTCCCTTGTATATTTACTCATTGGTCATTTTATTAGAAACACCACTCTTTTACATTCACTCTCTGGCCACTTTATTAGAAACATCTACTTTGTATATTCACACATTGGTCATTTTATTAGAAACACCACTCTTTTACATTCACTCTCTGGCCACTTTATTAGAAACAACTACTTTGTATATTCACACACTGGACATTTTATTAGAAACACCACTCTTTTACATTCACTCTCTGGCCACTTTATTAGAAACAACCACTTTGTGGCCTCTTCACGATTTAATTTTTTCATAGGTCCACAATGTAGGTGTCCAGTAACACACTGTAGTCCATCTGTTGATGTATAACTCATCAGCCTCTTCTACCCCATTCCACACTGGTCAGTTTCTGACCACACAGCCACAAGTGTAGTGTTGTACTGCATATCAGAGCCAGTGATGTTGTAGGATTTTTACCCTTTAGTGTCACTGTTAAGTTGAGATTAGGCCATCCACAACCTAAATTTACAATCAAGAGTGGTTTGGTGGTCAGAAAAGGACCAGTGATGAAGGACTAGATACTAAATATACAGATACACTACAGTGTTTGAACACCAGCAAGGTGGAGCTACATCTATATCTCCCTGAGTCCATCACTACTACCCATTTTAGACCCTGTTTTGTTTACTTTTCTTGCAGTAAACACAGTTTAAAAATGCGTACTGCCCACAGCAGGAGCCAATCACAATATACATTAACTCTGCTGGACAAAAATTAATCCCCAATTTATTTTTTCATCTAATTGCTCATTTCCTAATGTATTTATTTGCCTTTCCCATATCTCCTTGGAGATGGAGCCTACTCCAATATTTATGTAAATTAGCTTCCTTATTACTAAAGTAAATATGATTGCTATCACTTTAATCCAGTATAACAGCAGTCACGCTAATTCAAGAGCAGTTTAGAATGTCAGGTGATGCTGTCAGGTATGATTTGATGGCTTTAGGATAACTTAGAGACAGTAAGATGAGCAGCATTGCGCTGACGGACAAATAAATATATTTTTCTTTGAAGTTTGGGTTCTACAATTTGTTTGTTTATGAAATATTAACGGAATATTGGCTCATTTATGTGGAAACATGTATATTCTAATGATATTACATCATATCTTTCTGTTAAAGAGTTATAAAAAAAGTGTTAAGTTCAGTGGTCTGTCTTGGTCAAGGGCCTAGAGTGGCACTGGCCCAAAGAACATTGGCCCAATGAATGACCCTGTCTGTCTGTTTTCACAGACAGTCGTTTTCAGAAGTTTTTCTGAGCCCATGCAGTGATGTCCACTACACAATCATGTCCTGAGGGCCCAAAGATCATGGCCAGCAATACTGTTTTTTTGGCCTTGTCCCTTGCATACAGAGATTTCTCCAGATTTCTCTGGATCTTTTAATATTATTATGCGCCGTAGATGATGAGCGGTGAACTCCTCCTCATCTCTACTTCTGAAAGACTCCGCCTCTCTGGGATGCTCATCTACAATCATGTTACTGACCTCTTGCCAATCAATTTTTACACAGCTTTACCAGGCTTTTGTTGCCCCTGTCCCAACTTTTTTGGAATGTCTTGTTGGCATTAAATAAAAAGGTGTATATTTTTCAAAAAACAATAAGCTGTCTCAGTTTCAATAATTGATTTGTTGTCTTTGTGCTATGTTCAATTAAATATAGTGTTTATTTTATTTACAGTTTGCACAGCGTCCCAACTTTTTGGAAATGGGCTCGTAAAAACATCAAATTTGAGGTGGATTCATGGACCCCAAATGGTTAATCTAGATTTTCTATATAGTTGTCTAGCACAGTGGCCTGTCTAAGGGGGCTATTGGTTAACCCTAACCCTAACCAGGCTCAACCATATCATCGCTTTGTGGCCATCAAGATCACAGCGTCAAACCTGCCACTGAGTGTGGTAGCCCTTTATACTGGCAACACAGTGTGCTAATCGATGTTCTGTGGGGTTAAGTTTCATATTTTAAATGATGTAAACAATGTTTATGTATGTTTACCCTCCAATACAACCCCAACTATGTTCAATTTCATTTCCCTGTGTGAAAGTGCTACTTGCACAATCCAGCTCACTATGGAAGACCTTGATTTGAGACACAGGGAGAATCAGAGCCAGTACAGATTATACATCCCACACACAAGCTCTGTACAACCTTCAGCAATTTCAGGTCCAATTACCTTGCCATAGAGCTGAGATTTCAACTGCAATATATATAGCACAGCCTGAGCTGAGAATAGATTAGCATATGCATAGATGGAAAGCGGCTGATTAGCATATCACTGGAATAATCAGAGAGATCCGGTATGTTCCACAGGTAAGTCAGAAATGGCGGCCTTTCAAACAGTTATCACCTCTTTCTTTCTCTCTCCCTCACTCAGTCTCTTTCTTTCAAACATATGCTCTCTCGCTCACTCTCTTTTGTACTCCTCAGCCCATTTCAACTCAATCATGTTCTGAAATGTATCTTCAAGAGCAGCGGTGTATCTTTTAGAGCAAAAGCATGCCGGGTCTTTCACATCCAGCCACTGGAGAAATGAGCTTTTTGTGTGCAGAGCGGGATCCACCGTGTTGTGTGGAATTGAACAGATACCGCCATTCCATTGTGTGCCTGACCATTATCCTCCAATCCACGAGCAGGACATAATAGCCTGGCTGAACGAGGCGGGATTTGTGGCGTCTCTCTCGCTCTCACATACACGCAATTATACTAATAAATTTTTTCTTAATGGGTTATAAATTGTATGTAAAATGTTTTGAATGGCTGGTATAGCCACTGATATGGTTTTAATAGAAGAGTCATAAACCTGGCTGTAAATAAGAGTCAGTGCCTTTATGAGGGGCGGCACTTAATGCGCTGAACAGCAGGAGGGCCTGCCGAGGCTTCTGGAACATTCTGTATAGTAGCAGGTCTTCATTTTGAGAAAATTACATAAGTAGCAGTAAAATGTGAAGATAATACACTATGCTACACAGAACATTCTGGCTTTTAGTTGATTACCACAGATTCAATGCATTCACCTGTACTTAGTAAAAGAACATCAAGGCCCAATTCCATTTCACCCCCTGTCCCTACCCTTCCACTCAGCGTGTTCATGTCTTGGGACAGGGTGTTTCTTTGTTGAGATAGAAGGGTAGTGTTGAGCTCTCCTGCTACCCGCTTCAGACCAGCTGCCCACACCCCAGCTACCGCCACCTGCCTTGGACTAGCTGCCCACCCTACAAAGTTTTCATGGACTCCTAACTATTACTACTACCAATACTACTGCTATTAATAGTAGTAGTAGAATCACTTGTAGCTAGACTGACCAGAGGAGGATGGGTCCCCCCTTGTGAGCCTTGGTTCCTCCCAAGGTTTCTTCCTCAGCTCTGAGGGAGTTTTTCCTCGCCACTGTCGCCCCTGGCTTGTTCACCTGGGGATTTTACATTCATGTTAAAACTTTGTCTTTACTGGAATTCTGTGAAGCTGCTTTGTGACAATATCAGTTATAAAAAGCGCTATGCAAATAAATTTGATTTTATTTGATTAGTGTGAGGTTGACTACATGGCCAACATGGCTACACAGAGGTTTTTCAGACAGACACACTCCAAACAGGGTCTTATAAGAAAAAAAATACAAAGGCAAGATGGTTTCACAAGTGACCAAAGAAACCCACAAAAATATGGTATTTTTCCTGTTATAATTACAATAACCACTGTATTGTCTTAGTTTAATGTCGTTTCTAGGTATTGTGGTCATTTTCTTCATAACAGGCATCAAAAATTGCTAGTAGTCTGCTAATGTCTCAGTAGCTAGCTAGCTAACTTTCCCGTTCCACCTTAAATAGTGCAGTAGTTCTGATGCCTGAGGCGCCAGAATGTAACTGCCGCACTGTTGAAGGTGAAACATGAAAATTTGAATAAGAAGCGATCAAATAGCTTCATATCACCAAGCAATTAGAGGTGGGCAATAATAAATAATTGCCCCTCTTTGAAGGCACATGATATCCTAAATGTAACTGAAGCCCAGAAGCCCAGCAGCTAGGACCTGAACTTCACCCTCCTCTGCTGTCACTGCAGACGGGCAGGCTCGCCTACAGAGCAGCACCTGTAGCTGTTAATGTAGTAAAGTAAGTCCCATTTCGTAGAGAATGTTGACGGAAGGTACTATTTCAATGGAAAAGTGTACAATTTGCAGAACTGGAACTGGGTTTTTGCCTTCGTAGGTGAGCGAGCAAGGGGTTTTTACTGGGTTTAAATGCTGTAGTTCATTGCGACAGTTACACATAATGTAAAACTGTTTTATGTCAAAAAAGCCGCAGTCATGCTGTCCTTTTTATATCTTGGCACAGCCGTCTTTATGAAAGCCTGTAATGTAGGGGCTGAAGCAGGTTGCAAATGCGAAGGGGCTTTTATGAGGGACAGAATGTGTCATTTATTAGAAGTATAATCAAAAGAGACATGGACACCTGAATGCCACAGGGCAGTGGTCACCAAACCTGGGGCTGGGAGTAAGAAGTTCATAAGAATATTCTTAAAAATTCTCATGAGATATATTAGGTATATGTTGAGTTTGTATTAAATGTTTGGTTTTTTCTCCTGTTAGTAAGTTTAATCTGCTCAGAAGACAATAGAGGAAAAACATCAAACCACACATTTAAAAATAGCAAACCAGATATAGAGATGATGGAGGAAGAAGCATCCAACAGGAAAAAAGAATCCTCTTTAGAAAATATGATACGTGTGGGGTGGCAAGAGACAAGGATAGGCTACAGTAGCAGTGGCAGCTTGCATGTTTGATAAATGATTTACATCAAAGTTTGTCAACTCTTACAGAATAAGACAAGAGTGAGGCTCTTGTCAGGTTAAGAAAGCATTTAAGAACATAATGTGTTTTTAAGAATACCACTTCTTGTTAGAATTATTTTATATATACGTTTTTTTTTTTCATTTTTACCCAATTTTCTCCCCAACTACCCCCAATCACACGATGCTATCAACACTAGGAGGGTGAAGGCTAGCACAGGCTTTCTCTGAGATGTGTGAAGTGCCACTGCATCTTTTTGAACTGCAACTCACGCAACGTCGTTGGACGCCTGAACACACTGGGAGGAAAGCGTCAACCACCAGATCTGTAACGTCAGCTAACAGACACCTGCGCTGACTAGTATCGCGTTTAGTGGTGGGGGGAGAAGAGGGGGCCATCCTACCCACCCACAGAGAGCGAGACCAGTTGTGCTCTCTTGGACTCCCAGCCACGGACAGCTGTAGCATCACCAGGGATCGAACTTGTGATCTCCTGATAATAGGGCCAACGCTTAGACGGTTGCGCCAGTCGGGAGCCCCCAACAATTTTTCATTCTTCACCCCTTAAAATCCCAGGATTATTATATACTAAGGCTTATTATTCAGTAACTACAGAAACTTCAATACAAACTGGCTTAGCTACTCTTAGGGCCTGCTGATGGGCTCTGGCCATTTAGGGGTTAAGACACTTTCATGAATCTGGCCCCTAATCCTCTGGGAGATCTACCTTCCTGCAGATCCTAGATCCAATCACGGTGTGCCACACCTGCTTCTGCTAATCAACCTCTTCAGAAGTCCTTGATTAGCAGACCCAAATGCATTAATGTCAGATAAGACAAGGTGGGGCAGCATGGAAGGTTGGAAGGTTGGGCCTTAACTCAGCAGGAAAGTACATCTCCTGGAAGAGGGTTGGTGACCACTGCCATAGGAAAAGGAATTGCCGGAAGTACTTCTTTACTGCTTTTGCAGATTGGATAGAAGTTCATAAACTTCACAAGAGCAGCTTTGGTAAGATATTCTTTCACTCATCTTTAGACCTGTACTGCTGAAATGCAGTGGTTGTAGTTTGAAATTCCCAGCATTGTCACATATTTTAAAACAGTATTCAGCTGTAACATCCGTTCACTCTTTGTTCCGGTCTTTCCTTTTGCCTTTTCTTGGTTTCCTAGTACTGTGTGTGTTTTTTTTTGTTTGTTTATCTGCCATGTGCTTTTGTTGTCTTGTTGGCTCCTCCCCTGTCCTGCTCTGTCTTCACCTGTTCTTTGTCTCCCAGCCCCGCTCTCTCATTAGTCTCACGTGTTTCTTGTTTTCTGCTAGTATTTACACCCCTGTCTTTGCTCAGTCCCTCTGTCTTGCATTGTGTGTCTTTATATCCTGTTTTGTGGTTCTCCTTATTGTTGGTATTGTTTCTTTGTTTAGTTCTGGGTTTTTTTGTTTTACCTTGTACTGGATTTATCTGTGTAAGTCTGCATTGTTTGTTCATAAAAGGCAACTTGCACTTGCATCCTGCCCCAATGCCTCATACGTTACATCAGCAGACAGTATTTTGAGCCAGAAGTTCTGTTTTTCTCTAAGCACAGGGAAACGTGTTGAAGGAGGGACATAGGAAAGTGTTTTAAGTTGTATATGCATAATTGGCCTCTTTAACTTTGTTTTTATATTTATTTATTTTTTTGTAATTACATCACACAGAATATTTTATACAGTGATGTAATGAGGCAAGAGACGACCATATATACATCTAACTCACACAGACTGCTGACACATCAGCTCTGTGCTCTCTCATTCTGGATTTTATGCAAATTAAGTGAGTGGTGACCAATGAGTTTGTCAATATGTGGCATGGTAACTGATGTGTCACGGCCACAGAGACACACACACACACACACACACACACACACACACACACACACACACACATTCATTAGTCAAGTCAAGAGGTTTTTATTGTCATTCCATCTATGTACAAGTACACAGTGGAGTGAAATTACGTTCTTCCAGGAACAACACGGTGCAATAAGGAACAAAAAGTACAAAGTGTAAATGCGCAGACATCGTGTGTAAACAAAAAATTAAACTAGAAGCAATAAATATGATAAATTAAATGGACATTAGACACAGTAAACAGACATGACAGTGCAGCACCGACACAGCACTCATTCTGGTCATGAGGTGGTGAGAATAAGGTAAGAGATGTTTAACATGCTGCGATCTGTGAGTCACGCAGTCAGATGACAGACATAAACACAGCAGTTACTGAGGTAGAAAAGACCTGAGTAAAACAGTGTAAACACAGTGTAGCAGCGATGTTCCACATAGCGCAAGTAGAGCATCAAAAGAGTTGTGTGTGTGGAGTGTGTGTGTGAGTGGGGGCGGGGGTTAGCTCAGTCTTTGTGAGTTTAAGAACCTGATTGCTTGAGGAATAAAGCTGTTGCAGAGTCTGGCAGTGGTGGCACGGATGCTCCGGTACCTTCTGCCATCTACCTGTGGTGTAGATGTCCTTGATGGAGGGGAGAGAGATCGCGATGATCTTCTCAGCTATCCTCACTATACGCTGTAGGGTCTTGTGGTCTGAGGCGGTGCAATTCCCAAACCAAGAGATGATGCAGCTGCTCAGGATGCTCTCCACAGTCCCCCTGTAGAATATGGTGAGGATGGGAGTGGGGAGATGAGCCTTCTTCAGTCTCCGCAGGAAGCAGAGGCGCTGCTGGGCTCTTTTGGCTATGGAGTTGGTGTTGAGGGACCAGGTGAGGTGTCTGTGATGTGGACACAGAGGAACTTGGTGTTCCTGACGACCACAGCAGAGCCAGTGATGTTCAGATGGGGGGTGGTCACCTCGCACTCTTCGGAAGTCAACAGCCATCTCCTTAGTTTTGTCTACATTCAGAGACAGGTTGGTGGCCCCGCACCAGTCCGTCAGCCGCTGCACCTCCTCTCTGTATGCTGACTCATCATTCTTGCTGATCAGACCCACCACAGTTGTGTCATCAGCAAACTTGTGATGATGTGATTTGATCTGTACTTTGCAGTACAGTCGTGAGTCAGTAGAGTGAACAGCAGTGGACTGAGCACACAGCCCTGAGGGGCACTGGTGCTCAGTGTGGTGGCGCTGGAGATGTTATTTCCTATCCTGACTAATTGAGGTCTCTCAGACAGGAAATCCAGGATCCATTTACAGAGGGAAGTGTTCAGGCCCGGCAGGCTCAGTTTTCCAATAAGCTGCTGAGGAACGATGGTGTTGAGTGCTGAACTGAAAAGTCTATGAGCAGCATTCTGACATAGGTGTCTTTATTGTCTAGGTGGGATTATTAGAAAATATTATTATTATTTTTAACTTTATTAAAAATTATTATTATAAACTATTATCAAAAAACATATTAGGCTGCTTTGTGGCTCAGAACTGGTCTCTACCTTCCCTCTTTGAACCTTAACCTGCATGTGTTTGAGGATGTGCCCTCAAAGCAACCAGAAGATTTTAGCTCACTGTAATGAAACCACTACATTCACTTACACAAAGCAGGGCTACTGCAGATCTTGAAAATATAAAAATACAAACTCAGCTCTAAAACAGTCACACATGGGTCTTCACTATGCTCAAATTGTTATAAAGCTCAGAACATCTTATTATTATTTTTAACAGTTGCAGTCGTGAACTCATGGGTGCTGCACCCCCTCAGCAGCCCCACTTCCCCTTGTCGAAGTTACTGTCAATGGTAATCAACAGTACAATACAGATGCATTGCACTGAAAAACGGTGGAGTATTCCTCTAATAGCTCACAGGTCCTTTACACAAAAGGTTCTTGTTAATTATTCTCACTTCAGCCTCCGAAGCTTTGGCAGCACTGACATTCAGAGCTGGATGAACATTGTTTAAATGCTGTTTGAATGTTAGTTCAGTGTTGAGGTCTCATTATTTCCTCATATCGGAGGACGGAAAAGTAACATTAATTATAAAGTTCAGCATCTGGGTCTGACTCCAATTATCCTCAGCAACACAATTCCCAAAACTTTAAAATGCTGCCACTTGGATAGATAACATATCATCGCTGCTGATAAAATATGGATTTTTCCCTAATTTTCTCTCCACTGTCGTCATACCCAATTCCAACTGCTGGTTTGGACTCCCCCAATCACACAATACTACCAAGCGCTACGAGGGCAAAGGCTAGCACAGGCTTCAACTGTGAAGCACCACTGCATCTTTTCGAACAGCTGATCACACAATAATGTTATTGGACAGCCGAAAGTGTTCGGAGGAAAGTGCTAACCACCAGATCTGTTCCGTCCGGTAAGACCTGCGCTGACTAGTATCGTGCTGAGTGATCGGGGGAGACAGGAGGCCGTCCTACCCACCCAGAGAGAGCGAGGCCAATTGTGTTCTCTTGGACTCCTGGCTACGGACGGCTGTAGCATCACCTCTCAAACTCAAGATCTTCTGATGACAGAGCCAATGCTTAGACAGTTGTGCCACTCGGGAGCCTTGCATTTCAATTTCTGTTCATTTTTTTATTTCTTTTACACAAATGTTGTGTTATGAATGGACTAGTAGAAATAGTTTATAGTTTCTTAGAATAAAGTCTTCATAGATGAGCTTCCATAAAAAATTGGAGTGTTTTTCCATCTAGATCTGTGGATATGAGGTTTTGTTCAGACATATTTGTATGGACAGGTTTTACAGTCAGTCAGGAGTAAAGAGTGCTGGCATTGAGCTGGCACCACTGCTTTCCATTCCTAACAATGCACTGAAACCTGGCTAGGCTAAGGCTAATATTCACAGTGAGTAAAGTATCTAGAACTTGCCAAAAAACTTTTTTTCCTACAAAATGGTCAGAACTGAACCTGATTGAATTCTTCTTTTGCTCATTAATTATGTTGGTAGCTAATCTAACATGTAAAGCCTTCAGTTCAGGTCCTGAAGTCCTAACCAATGGGAGAGCTTGCTTGGCTGTATCTAACAAGATAGCATAGAGAAAACAATCCTGACTGGACAATATATAATTGGACCCTTCAAGGTTTCAACCCTTTTATTTCCAATCAAAAGCTAACAGTCAACTAAGAATATCAATACAACACTTGCAGAGTTTATATACAACAAGCACACTAATTCTATTAATATTAAACAATGAATGAACTAAAAATTACAGTCTTGAAGTCTCCTCTTAAGATGTAGAAGGCTTCTTTTTTTATTTTCTCCATAATTATTTGGTTAAAATGTCATTCAGAGTGGTTTGGTGTGAAATGCTCCATTCTAGAGAGACTTGCTGAGTCAAGATTATTCAAAGTGGTGGTGATAGGAACCAGACGTCCACCTCTCAAGGCTCGCTCACAGAAAGTTATTACTTTAAATGGTTACGGATATGTCTAATGTCTGAGACATTGTTTTATGATGGTTTATAATAAAAATGTTGGCTAAAATATATTTTAATCCATTTATTTTCCTCCATTCCTGGTGAAGGGATACCTGAAGGGTGATCTAAAGCAAAACAGCCCCCAAAGAAAACTTTTTTTACACTAATTTCACCATCAGCGGCATTCTTTATAATCTCAGAAAACTTGTGTAAGTTCACTGGTGGTTTAGGATAGTAAATAAATGGCTATATTTGTGTTGCAGTCATGGTGACCCCTGGTTCCTTTCACCACTCTGATCTCTGCAATCAACCATTTCACACCAAACCACTCTGAATGACTCTGTTTACATCTCAAGTACTGAATTATTCAGGAATTAAGTGAGCACCAAGCAATCAACTCCAATGAGAACAGTCACAGCACCTTTCTGAAAAACCCTCACTCCTCTGTTGAAAATGACTGACAGGTTAAACGATGGCTCGGCAACAATGGGAAAGTTCTGCTCCTATAGTCGCGGCTCCGCAGCCAATCACCCCAGGCTCCCTGAAGGACTCTCACCGCCCGACCACTGCTCAAACCGGCGGAGCGAAAATGCTAATTAAACTGCGGCTGCCACGAGACTTTGGAATTGATGCAGGGAATGAAGACTGGTGGGCTGCGGAGAAACACAAGGACCCCCTTCAAACGCAATGCAGAAATGCCACCCTGCAGCAATCATTAGCCTAGCCGGTAATTAGTTTTGGAAACTGATGTGTTATTAGCAAGTAAACAATAGATGAAAACAAAGAGAGGTGGGAAACATGAAAGAGAGAGAGAGAGAGCGAGAGAGAGAGAGAGAGAGAGAGAGAGAGAGAGAGAGAGAGAGAGAGAGGCGGAGTGAGCGAGAGACTTTACCAAGTATTTAGGAGAGTAAGAAATGTTGAAGAAGTGAAGACAACCACATGGATGGATAGGAGTGAGGAGAGCTAGCTCACTGCATCAAATCAATGTCCTGCCGATATTTACAGCTTTAATAACTTCCTCTAAGCAAAGAACAGGCAAACGGCCCCCAGGACACAAAGTCTATGTCAGCAAATATCTAACCACCCCATCCCGGCCTCCTTTGACGTGATGCAGACGTGACCTGCTTTACATATGTGGCCCAAGCAGCAGCATTTTTCAACCCATCTCTATCAGCTGCATCTGTATCGTACAGTCAGTCACCACAGACAACCATCTTATTTCTCAGTAGCCACATTTACATGCATCCTGATAATCCATTAATCAGTGGTGGACAGTAACTGAGTAAATGTAATTCGTTACTGTACTTAAGTAGTTTTTTGTGTATCTGTACTTTACTTAAGTATTTACTTAAGCATTCTGGGCGACTTTTTTCTTTCACTCCACTACATTTCAGAGTCTAATATCCGACTTTTCCCTCCTACATTTTGAGAAATCTGTCGTTCCTTTTGGTTTCTGTGTGTATAAAAACGTAACATGTCAAAACGAAAGAAGCTCAAAGCAAGAACACCAATCAGGGCCCAGCGGTCACTTTGTTTAGAGCTGGTTTTGACCTGTTGGTCATACCGACCCAGTGCAGCACGCGGTTCAACGTCAGCGCAGCAGCGTAAAACTTTGGGAGAGTCTGTTCAACATAAATGATGAACTAACCTAACTTTGTGTAAATAGAGCACAATATAGAAATATGTCCACATATGCAGTCGAGACTGACGCGGCTTTTTTCTGAATTTCTACAAACACCATTTCATTTTATAGTAAATGAGTTTGGGCTGGTTTATGTTTATGAACAGACGCCTACAGATCAACATAGTAAAGGAGCTCATCTGTGATCCTGAGTTTAAAGCCAGTTTTTATTCAACTTAAACTTGGAACTAAGTTGTAAATAAATCTGAAACTGAAACTTTGCTTGTGTGTAAAAAGTGATTTCAGAGCCACTCGGTTCTCCCTGATGGAAACTGTTTACCTTCAGTGTTTTGTGCTTCTGATCATTTTAATAGACGTCAGCGTCACTAATTAATGACGTTCTATTAAAAGACTGGTTTACCAAGAGAGACGCTGGAGGACTTTCACCTGAAATGAGTTCATGAAGCCAGTCTGGTTATAAAAATGATAACAGGACATCAGAGCCAGAATTACTCTTTTAGTACTTTTACTTTATACTTAAGTACATTTGAAGGGAAATACTTTAGTACTTTTACTCAAGTTGAGGTCTAGAGCAAGGACTTCTACTTTTACTGGAATATTAATATTTAATAAGTAATATTTTACCTTGGGTATCTCTACTTTAACTCAAGTACATGATTTGTGTACTTCGTCCACCACTGCCATTGATAATCTGACTAATAGCTCAATCGAAATAGAATACTTCCATTTACCAAACAGATAGTTACGGTCCTAAAATCTGATTGGCTGAGCCACGTTTGAAGTCGTAAAATCCATGACATACACACACTGGACTTACATACATACACACACCAAATTAAATTTTATATTACTGCATCACATTAATGGATTAATATTTGAGTCTCATGTTGCTCACATGTATCACCGAGCATACTGATGAAGTAAGAACCCATTTTTTTTGTTTAAATGGAGGGGCTGGCAACTTATGTTCTTAACTGGAATTAGGCTGGTCATCTAGCTAAAAGGCCAAAAGACAACAAACAGCCTAAAAGACTTGTTAATATCACAGGCCTAAAGATTAAATGGCAGCATAAACATCTAAAAATGTTCCTTGAATGAATTAGTTTCAGACAGGAGTAACGTCAAACCCAAGATGAATCCCAAAAATCTCCGTACTCCCTAAACAGTGTTCTAGCTATTAAAGTCTAGAAACTGTAGCGTTTACAGTCACACAATGCATCATTTATCATATTTCAAAGAGTCTCAAATTATTATTACTGTTGCGCTGCCGGATCCAGAATTAGTGCACTATGTAGGGAGCAAGGAGCCACTTGAGATCCAGCCCCAGCATGAAAAGAGCTGGATTGGTGCTAAATAAGACTCACAGTTGTAATTTAGTGACTAAAAAGTGCAACTTTATCATGGGAAATGAGTTTGAGGCATGACACGCTCACCGTTCTTGTGACTCTATTGCTTTAGTACACACCTCAATATGACTAGACTACTCCGATTAAGGCCTTTGGGAATACAGTTTTTATCTGAACAAGGTGAGTAATCCTGTAAATAATCTGTTAAAAAGAAGAAGAATAACCGTGAAAACACTTGTATCTGACTACATTCCCATTCGGAAAGTTTAAGTCCATTCTGCTTGTGCACTGTGTCATAGTGAATGTTTATACAGTTCAACTGCAGAGGAGACGAAGATTATGCTCTGATCTTTAAAGACGGCAATGGGACGGACGTCCAGCTTATGTGTCTCAAAACACGACTTCTTCCCCTCGGCCTTCTTTAATAAGGACGTGGGAAGGACGTTTTCCTGAGTCTGACATAATTTTACATCAGTTAAAGACACAAGCACTGCTCACTGCTGCGCATCTCACTCTGACTGGACTCACGTGATGCTGGTTGCCATGGTAATGTCTATACTTAGTGGTTCTCTACGTATGCACATCATTTTTAATCAAAGTACTTGTAGTCACTATGCAAACAGAGATTTCCCATCAGATGGTCAAGTGGAGTGTACATAAACACCTCAGTCTTAATCCATAATCGGAATGTATTCAATTGGCTTGGCAAGCATCTTTGCATGTAAACACAGCCAGTGCTGCTGAAAATGCTCACAGCTGAGCATTGGCTTTTTTTAGTATCAGTCCATAGGTTTTTTGCACGTGAGTGGGTTCAGGTTTACCAGTCGAGCCTAGTTGGGTCAGGCTTGGGCTTTAGTTTAACACCCGTGCAGACCTTTGACGTGAATGTGCAAACAGAAGCAGAGTGGAGAGGCCGAGGGAGTATAGGTTGGAATGAAACTAGGTGATAGAGAGAGAGAGAGAGAGAGAGAGAGAGAGAGAGAGAGAGAAAAAAGCCAAGCACACTGCCAGAGCTAATTAAACGCTCATCAGACATGAACAGCCTGCACAAGTGCTCACAGATAAGGCAACTCTGTCTCAATTCCCTCATACACACACCAAAGAGCAGAGTCGGGGACAGCTCGCGGACAGCCGCAGCTGCCCCTCGGTCAGCACCGGCTGTGACTCTGTTCTTTAGTTCAGGGAGGAGTGCGTGTTTGGCTGGCAGGCTGTTGGGGTGAAGACCCCGAACAGCTGGCTCTCTAAACCTCAATTCCAGCCAAAAAAGGGCCAGACCTGCACCACTAAGAGAAAGAGAGAGAGAAACGGATGTGCATGTGGTGCAGAGAGATGAAAGCTTATTGATAAAAGGCAGCGAAAGAGAAACATCTGAATTTAGATCGGCTCAGATGGAGCCCTGAAATGAAACAGAGAGATGAAGGAAAAGAGAAAAAGAGAGAGAGGCAGAGAGAGATAGAGAAGGGGAGCCCACTGAGAGCTTATCTCTCAGACCTGTTGGGTGCTTCACTATCTCTCCAGCAGGCCACTCCATCTCTCTCTCCACCCTGTCTCTCGTTCTTCTCTTCCATCATTCTTCTCAATTCCACTGGTAAACAGCAGGTAGCGGAGCAACAAGGGCAACAACTGGATGAAAATTCAAAGTTTTCAACCATTTATAAAACTAGAGGCCTCATTTATAAAACATGCTTGAATTTGATTCTGTATTTGTCCCGATGATGTTCTCAGCATCTGAGTATAACTTAGATAGGATGTATAAAAAAAGAGTGATTATGAATCATGTACCGTAAAGCCCAGACAGGGGTGGCAGAAGTACACAAGTCCCTTACTTTAGTGAAATTTCTGGTAATCTAGTAAAAAAACTACTCAAGTAGATTTCATTGTGGTTGTGGTTGGTTAGTGTAGTGGTTAACACTTCTGCCTTCTATGCTGTAGACTGGGGTTCAATCCCCGACCAGCGCAAGCACTCTACACTATACCAATAAGGGTCCTTGGGCAAGACTCCTAACACCACCTTGGCGTACCTGTGTAAAATGATCAAATTGTAAGTCGCTCTGGATAAGAGCGTCAGCTAAATGCCGTAAATGTAAATGTAAATTTCACAGAAAAAAAAGCTTTTCTATGGAGATCATATGAAGCCGGGGTCACACTGCACAATTTTTACCCTGATTTTAGCCTCAGTTCTCAGTCTGGTCAAGTCTAGTCTGCAGATTTTGGGGTCAGTCGAAATCGGCAGTTGGAGAGAGAATTGAGTTGTACTGGCTCCTCCCACTCCATGTGCTTTTTTGTCTTGGTCTTCCATGTGCATTTGTTTTGATTCATGCCCCTTGTTTTGTGACTCCACCCCTGATTGTTTTCACCTGTCCCTCGTCTTCCCGGTGTGTATTTAAGTCCTGTGTTTGCCATTCGTGTTTGCTGGTCTTTGATGTGTTTGCTTTGTTTGATGTATGTTTGTCTGAATTGTTATCTGCTGTGTTGGTGATTCTGCTTTATGTTATGTCTGCCCCCCCCACCCTCCCCGATCTAGCCGTGTTGGCCATCTGACTTTAGACCGTTTTGACCATGACCCTGGATTTGCCCTTAATAAATCTCGCTTATCTCAGCACGTGCGTCTGCCTTTCTCGCTCCACATTACAGTGTGTGAGGTGTGCAGACTCAGACTTTTGGCCTGCTGATCGCGTTTCAGACCAGTTGGAGTTTAAAACGTTTGATTTTTTTGACCCGACTCTGAGTGTAAATCCAGTTTAAACTGGTCAATGACTCAATCTGAACAGACTCCTCCAACAACGAGTGAAAAAGTGAGAGTGCGAAAGAAGAAAATACATCAAGTAAACAAAGAAAAATTGTGAAAATTAAAAAATGCTGTAAATTAACAGCCAGTTTTCGATAGTATTATCCTGCTATAACAAAAAACAACTCTTTACTGTAAAGCAAACTGCAGCTGTAAACTTAATCAGTTTTTACAGTATTGTTACGTTATCTGTAAAAACGGCTATTTCTTGTAAAATTAATGCATTACAGGAGTTGTGTGATAGGATGCTAGAGTAGCAGTAGCTTGTGGCAATTCCTTGTGATTTTCATCCACCTTCATGTTTTACATTATAGCATGGCATTTTGTTTTGCTTGTGAGGTTATACAAAACTCACCTGTACATTTCCATCACCATCACTGTCTTGATTATCATTTTGTAGGAAAAAAAGAAATAAGGTAATGAATTGTTAACCTCTGGCAGTATTATACTGTAAACATACTAAATTATGGTTATGTCCTGTATTTATAAAAAATGGCATTGAACCGTACATTATTAGAGTAGTAGGATACCAGTAGTTTAACAGTAAGCTCCTGGCACCACTGCTGCCAGTTCTTTACCATTTTTTTAATAGTGAATTTTTTTATAGTGAAGGCACAATTGAGTTTATGCACATTTCAATGCTCTAAAAAACCAAACAGATCACATTTTAGATCTATGACCACCACTTAAACATGTTTACCTGCTGCTTCTTTACTGTTTCAGCACAAATGGCTGAGAAAACAGCAGCAGCAGCTCCACATTTGTTTATTTGCATCTCCTAGTAACGGGAGTTTGCGTAAGTTCGCATAAGTTCTGAGAGTTCAGTTCAGTTCAGCAACAACTTCAAAGTTGAGTAGTGTGTGTTCCAAAGTCATTTAATCTGTGATCCTTAATTTTTCAGTCGCCCCAAAAATCAGCAAAACCAGTCGGATTCTGTGAGATGACCAGTCTGTCTATAATCTGTCAAGACTTCAAAAGTCCTGTAGTGAACCCAAGGCTTAAGTCATATAGGCACAATTGACTTTGGGTTCAGCTTAAAGTAGAAGTACAGTAGAAGGATGGACTGACAAGAGGATGGACAGACTGAGAGTATGAGGTGTATATTTTATATATATATAAAATTCACAATGTGTCTGTGTCTGTAATACTGCACAGTTTTGTATATGTGATTAATTTTGTATATTAGCTTTTTGTAATGTAGAATTTGTGGAACAGCACTGTCTTTAAAGTAGTAGCTCTGTCTGATCCAAGACAGTAAAGTAACCTTTACCTTACACATCCTTGTCAGCCTATCAAATATTTACTGTATCTATTATGGCTCCCCTACAGAGCTGCCAGAGGGGTTCTTTGGAATGATGCTTTAGAAAAAACACTTTTGGATCCCACATGAATTCAAAATTTCTGGTTAAGATGTAAACAAAGTGAAAGAAAAAAAAAGTTATTGTATAAAATGCTTATGAATACACTGCCTGATGCCTTTGTGTTCCATAGTTTTTCAAGTTTTTATGATTGTTTTATTACAGCTGATTCTGAGAGCTTCATGCAGGGCATTTTTTCAAGTTTATCACTATTTTATCATCATATAAAACTCAGGAGACTTGTGTAGGTTCACGGGTGGTTCAGGATAGTAAAATGGTTACATTTGCGTTGCAGTCATGGTGACCCCTGGATCCCATCACCACCACTGTAAAGAAATCTGAGTCTCTACAATCACACCAAACCACTCTGAATGACCCTGTTTACATGTCAGAGATTTACATGTCTTGTTTTTTTTACTTAAATCTTTTCTAGCAAAAGATCCTAGAGCAGATTGGATGTCATGTAACTGCTGTGTAATAATGTTGTATATATACTGTACTGGTGTCTCTCAGTGATGGTTTTACAGTAAATGAAAGGAAAGCGTGAGAGAGAAAATCTCAGGTCTAACAACATTCAGTGAGAGAGAGAGAGAGAGAGAGAGACAGAGAGAGAGAGAGTCCTGAGGCTGTCAGTGAGACTGTCAGTGTTAGAGTCAGCGTCTGGATTGACACTGATGTCATATTAAGAGTGAGGAGCCGTGTCCTCTCAGCCTGACAATTCGCTAAAACACTTCTGTGCCGCATGCCGACTCCTTTCATTTCAAGCTGGCCGGATTTTTTACGGCATCTCAGAGTCTGCACTGTACTTCTGTATTCATGAAATTCATTCTGTGTAGAAATCCAAACAGCAGTGTCCTTTCCGCTCTCACTGCTTCTATTTCACAGCTGGGAGCTCCGGCGAGAGCAGAATTGCTTTAATACTTCACAATTTACAGCACTTGTCTTGCAAAAGAGCCTCTGGATCAGCTCGGTGTCTCTATGTGCTTCATACACTCTAAGAATGCAATGCATTATGCATTCCGTAGATCATTCTACACGCTACTGGGCAAAATTTCACAGGCGAGTGGATGAAGAAGCCACGATCCTGGGAGAGAAAGCGTTTCTCCTGATAGTTCTGTGGAGCTGGACTGTTTACGCCACCAATCAGCTTCATCTATAAATGTTCTACAGCACTAGTGACCACACAAGATCATACGTTGTGGTCAAATCATCTGCACAAACTGCAATTCTGAATTTACTGACTTGGAATCGGGACATCAGAAGAATAAAGCAGGTCCATCAATGTTCACTATACATAACATGAAGCAGGTCAACCAAATAAGGACGTGTGCCAACTTCTTGTTCAAATTGTCCCATTCCACTTTTAATGGCAGGTGCATTCTGGCACCTCAGGTGTTATAATAACTGCGCCATTTAAGGTGTAACTGGGAAATTCAAACAAGAAGCAGGCAAATAAGAAGCCGACTTCAGCCTCGTAGTTTTAATGCTGGTAGTATTTTTTAATAAGCTATCAAGATATCCTACCTAGCAGTTTTATTCATGGAGCTACCTATAAATATACACTACGGTAGGAATTTTCAACAAGGTATCATTAGCGCAATTCGTCACAACACTTGCCTTACTTTCCTGTAGCTTAGTATGTCAGATTAATGCGCAGCAGCATTAACGTGCATGTAGAATTATTAGTATTACAACATTTAACAACCTCGTAATTCAGAGGACCCCCATTCATTCTGGCCATAGAGTATTGAGCTTAGGCCTGGAGTTGCAATTACGGGCACAAAGCAAACTACAGAATGACACTCAGGGGTCTATAGGCAGAAGTCTGGCTTGGTTGTGGGAGGGGGCGAGGGTTTAACTGTGCACCAACAAGGTGAAGCTACAAGTGAAGGGTTTCTAATTAGATGGTGATAGTGAGTGTAAACTGCACTGCTATCATATTGCCTGTTAGCACCATGGACAGTGAATGACAATAGATAACAGTTTCACAAATCATCTTTGAGTAGAAATGGCTACAGGATGGCTAACGTTAACTGTGCATCAGATCAGCTACAGTCTGTAACCCTACACCAGCAAGGTGGAGCTACAAGGGAGGAGTTTTATAAACATTTTATTATTAATAGGTTCAGAGAAACGGCACACATTCACTGTTTCAGATCTTTTCCTCTCCCCTATCATTTCAGGCCCATAAATCCCACCATCCTCGCCTCTAACTCTCAGTACCTGCTCAGTGTTCCTTTTAAATCCCTCACGTCTGGCTTTGTCTTGCCATTAGTCCAATCTTCTAGGCTGCCTGCTTTCTTCGGGGCCTTGTAGCATCTATAGCAGCCTACAGAGAGATTGACTTCAACTGGCTGTGGATTTGTGGAAGGAATAGAAAGGCAGAGGAGTCTCAAACACACAGTTCAAAACAGCTTCAGCAGAAACACTGGAGAACATGGCAAACACATCAGATCTCATTTGGCTCCCTAGCATAAAACTACGGTGAACACTTCCAACCAAAGGTTCTCACAAAATGATGGGGGCTCACCTTGCCTTCCTTTGTAATATATCATTTTTCAATTACATATAAAAATTGCTAAGCCTTTGGGTATATTTATCTTCAACACTCATGTTCATCAAAGTATTTTCCTCAGTATTAAACGTAGGTTTGGCCTAAATAGTGATTTGATAGTTTTCTTTTCCAAGCTATTGTTAAATAGCCAATGCTCATATCCAAAGCAACTTGTGGTCATATATTGAAGTTACATTGGTCCAAAAGTAGCGTAGCACATTAAACTCCTTGGAACCAAAACCACCCTTGGTGGTTCCAAAATGCACTTTGTCATATTCTTCATAACTTTGATATTCCATAAGCTACATTCAGAAGATGGGTGTCATATGAGTCTGTAACTGTCTTCTTTCCAGTCAAATAGATGGTGAGGTCATTTTAAACCCTTAAGATAAAAGAAGAACTTTTTTCTATGGAAAGTCGACCCATTTTTCCACAATTCTGGGCTATAAACTACAAACAGATGGCGTCTCTTCGGTGATTTACTCTGTAAAAATTATTCTCATAAAAAGATACAAAGAGCCTCTAAGATTTTTGGCTTTCAGCAGTAAATTAAAAGCATATAGCAATATGTATAGATCATAAAATGCATGTTCTGTTAATTTGAGCGGAGTTTTTACAAAAATAAAATCAAATAAATAATGCATCAAAATTTGCATTTATTTCATGCTGCAGTTATTGAATAATTTACCTTGTGTTTTGGTCACGTAAATTCAGATGGACAAACCAAAACACTGTATAAGAGGTTAAGACCTGAAAGGTTTGAGTGCTGTTTACAGCAAGGAGATAAAATGCAGGGCTTTTGAGTTCATTCCCAAGGTGGCACATTTTCTTGAAGTGACTGTATCAAGCCGTCAATAATTAATTTTATGCTTTTTTGTTGGTGTTGATAAAAAAATCATTCTGTGTATTAAAGCAGTGTGACTCCAACAACGACTTGAAGCCACGAAAATGTTGCCATAGTGACCACAGCACCTGTACAAATGGAGGATTATAGTATTGTGTTCCCTTGGACATTAACACTAAAACACTTGGCATCTATGTTTCCCAAAAAAAAAGCCATAAGAAAAGGTTATTGCAGCAAAAGACAGCAAAAAAATGTAATGTTGAGATGTTGTCGCCTCCAGTGGTGGCAGAATTTTCCACTGCTACTTCCTATTGAAAACAAAGGAAAAACTGGTTTGCCATCACCTGCCTACCGCGAACACGTGAACCCTGAGCAAAGAAAAATCAAGAAAGACATCTTTGAATATCTCTGTGGTTTCCAATAGACAACAACGAGATTAGATAGAAAGGTAAAGGAGGCTTTAGCTGAAGTTTCTCCTGCTGCTCAGCTGTTTCTCCTGAGGAAGTCAGTAATCTCACATGTCTCTTGAGTTTTAGTAGAGATCACAATAAAGTCACACATCATGTTCAGATTTTCATTAATAACACTCATAATTCTAACACATCTTTATCCACTGTTTCTCTCTTTTGTATGTCATCTCTTTTTTATTTAATGCTATTTTTGTCTGCTAACTCATCAACACTGTTCCAACTCAAAAATGTTCAGTCTGATTGGAAAGGGTGTGCTTGTACACAACTTTTTGAGTGGATGTACTGTTTCCATTAAATGATTAATTTGTTCATTAGGAATGAATGTCGTGAAAAGGTTTATGCACACAACTTCTGTCATGTTGAAGTCCATTATTAACACTCTATTAACCATGTGTGGAGCCACAGCAACCACCTAGCAACATCCTAGCAATCACCTGGGATACCATAGCAACCACCTAGCAACACCCTAGCAACCACCTTGGATACCATGGTAACTATCGAGCAACACCCAAGCCACCTAGCAACACCCTAGCAACCACCTGGGAACTGCCTAGGATGTTTCTTTAGGAAATGCACTTTTATAGTTTATTTAACACAATTTTTCTTAAGGAATTTACAAGAAACACCATTCACTCCCCTGAACCATCAAAGAACAACATTTGAACGATACAATTTTCCTCTGGGAACCCAGCAATCGACCATCTTTAGATCCTTTAAAGTCAACCTGAAATCAAAACTGACAGCTTTTCTCTTGTTAGTTCATGTTTCTGGTCATACTTACAATCCCAGGCTTATTACACATCAATATTACACATATCATGTTTCATGCCCTCCTATCATAAACAGAAAATGTTCAGCTTGCTCAGAGACCCTCCCTAATACCATGTTCCACTCTCACATGTGTCACTTTGTGGAAGAATGAGTTATGATCTCTGCTTCATGCTGACGTCAGAGAATCTATGGACAAATAGTGCACATTATGTCCACGGTTTCCCCTCTTACCTCAATTACAGTCAACCAGCCAAAAACATTTGGTGTCTGAGGTCAGCCGTAGCACTGGAGCTCATGTAGCAGACACAGTTAGCATCCTGCAAACCACATGCCTGTGAGTGTCAATATTCTGGCTTTAGAAAATCCATCTAAAACAGAGGGATTATGATACACTGAGACAGTATAGACCTTTGAGATGTGCAGGTCTATACTGTTCAGAAAGGGATGAATTAAAGATGAGCTCTGCTGTAGGCTGCCTCTCTCTGATCCCGGCTCACAGGTGAGAACCTGTATGTACACACACATACATACGTGAAGCCTTTGCTGAGTGCTTTTGGTCAGCAATGCTCAATATAAGCCAACACTCATCCCTCTCTTATTCTTCTTCATCCACCCCCTTCAATATCCCTAAGTGATCTGCAAGTATATGTGCATGCATATCTTATTGCTCCTGCAATATATTGTTACTGTCCAAAGAAAAAGAAGTATCTCTCAAAATCGTAACTTTACAGGAGAGGGCAAAAACCCTCTTACCTTCTAATGTAAGTTAATGTAAAGAAATTCTATTCCAAGTGATTTTAGAGCATTTCTATTGGACCATTCATCATGAAATTGTAACACAGCGTAAAGGGCAGCTATTGTCTTGAAATGATGTAGAAAAATGAAGATCGCCAAAAATAGAGATACAGTGGCAATATGCCCATGATACCTACAGAATCTGGAAATTTTGCAAAAATTAAGTTAGAATTTTAGTTTTTTATGAAATGACTGTCAATGGCTTAATTTAAACTATCATAGATACTTTACTTCAACAGGTAATCACTATGTTAGCATGGCTAGGTAGCCTTAAATGTAGTTACGTTATAACTGAAGTTTGATGGGGAGGATGACGAAAACATGAAACCCCTCTTTCTTCCAATCTAACACTTTACAAAGTCACATCCTTACCTTCCGTTTCCATGAGGAAGTGTTTGTAATCCTAACCGCCGTCCCTCTCCTCCCTGTTCATCAGTCCTACATCAGTCCTACTACAGCTCTGAGGGGGGTTCGGCCATCTAGCTACAGACAGAAGCCGCCTAGAACTCCTGCCTAAGTGCTCAGAGTTCTCAGCCTCTTCAATCAGTCTTCCCTCATACTACCACCACCATGCTGAAGCCATGTTCTGAACTCACAAAATAGTAGTAGATAGTTTTAAAACGTAAGCATCATGGCATTAAGTCAGAACTGAGAAGTTTTATTTTGCACTGTTATTTTCCCACAGTATCACATGGAAAAGCACTGACCAATAGAATGGGACACTTTGAATGGGAGCACCACTCGTGAGTCTAAGGTCACCATGCTCAAGCATGGGCTAGTGGGGTATAAAGCCCCCAGCACTGGGCTGTGGAGCAGTGGATCTGTGTTCTGTGGAGTGATGGAGCTCCATCCAGTACCTCTGGGATGAGTTCACTAATCAAATCCTCACAGCAATGTTCCAGCATCTAGCGTAAAGCCCTCTTCCACTTCTTCTCTCCACACCTTTCCACCTACAGTCTTAAAAATAAAAGCGACCAGAAGGATTCCATCAGCAATGCTATAGAATATTTATTTCATTTACCTAAAGAACCATGTTTGCAGGTAGAATGTGTGAGTGTGAAGAACCTTCCAAAGGTATAAATAACCTTCACATAATGTAAAGGTTCTTTACAAATGTAAGGATTCCTCCTAGGACCTTTACATAATTTGGAGGTTTAATCTTTAATCTTTAAAAGAGTGTTTCATCGCATTTGTACCCACATGTCTCATTTACAAAACACTTTGAGGTTCTTCAGGGAACCTTCTTCAGGGTTCTTCTATGACATCATGCAAAATGTATCACATGCATGAGTATGAGTGGGTAATTTGTTAATGAGCCAGTTTGTTGTAAATTAGACTTTGAGTTTGAGGAACATTTTTAAAATAAAAGTTTAAGGTTCTCACCAACTGAAAGTACCAATTGTTTTCCAATTAAAGGCATTTCACAGAAGTGTACATGCAAGCCAAGAACCATTTAGGAACCTTTATTTTTCAGGGTAAATTCCAACAGTTCCTTCATCCACTTCTCACCCACATAGCCATTAAAAAGGGTAGGAAACAGTCCAGCTGACTTAAGTGATGTATGAAGCTCACAATCATGAAATACTGGACTGAGAAACGAGAAAACGCACTTTTCATAGAGACATCACGCCAGAGCATTGCCTAAAGCATTCAATACATTCAGGTGTCATTGCGGTGAACAAATGGACAGAGCAGAAATGGAGAAAAGTCACAAGGCTTTGAAAATACTGATAAATACTGATTACGGCATAAATAGTGTGCAGTATACTTGTCAGCACCTTCTCTGGTTTAGTGCCACAATAAACATGAACTAAAGTCCATGGTGCCTGAGGCCTGGAAGCCCAATATGTTATATATTTTCTTTTTTTTTTTCAGTCTGAGATTCAACATAAGACTGCAGTGCCGAGGGAACAGGCCTGGTTGAAGCCACTTGCATACTTGTAAGTGTTTATTGATTCCAAAGAAAGTCAGGCTGGCAAGGCTAACCAGCAAGCTCAAATTTGTCAATCTGAGCCATTTCCTCCTGTCGCCAAACTGCTGTGTACATTTAAAAAAAAAAATGTAAATTAATGTAATTAGCACAAAAATCATAGATTGCTCTTTATTTTTTCATTTCCAATCAAAATGACCAATAATTACAAGTTATTAATTTTCAGATTGGTATTTCTGAGGAGGTGAGATATGAGATAATCCACTTACATGAGAAAAGAGAAAACCAAAAGAAAATAAGTGTAAAAATAGGGAAAAAGACTAAAAGCTACAGAGAAAATGAGACTCGTAACAACCCCCTGGAAGAGCTGGTAGACACCAAAACTGTCCCCATCAGATAAACAGTACTGAAAGCTTTCATCTCTGAGAGAAAGGAGAAAATCAAGCGCTCGATTCAGCGCTATGGGTCAGAAAGGGTGTGTAGCTGTCAGGAAGCCCTCATGGCATTTGCATGCATTTAATAAGCCGATAACTGCAGAAAATCAGATTTTGTCAGGAATCCAATCAACACGTTTGAGTGAGAGGATGTAAAACTCCAGGTCTACAAGAGTTGGTTTTCTGCTTTGCAACCAGGCAAACTCACAGAAGAAGACGTGACATAAACATGATGTAAAACTCAAACTTCATACTGCGGATGTTTTTAAAACCTTGTGCCACTTTATCAGAAAATATGAACTTACATTATTTAGAAGATGAAGAATATATCATTCCTACATATGCAATACCACATGCAACACTGCTCACTTATTTCTAGTACCATCATCTGTTTGCACAGACTGAGAAATCTGAAAGAAATCAGAGTAAGAGTACATTCGCTGAGGAATCTGACTCCTGAGCTAAAATCCAGCTCTCTTTTCTTAATCGCAGTTCTAGACCTTTCTCCCATCTAAGAAATCAGAGTGTGTTGATTACATGACCTTTTAAATAATCAGATAACATAATTATGATCGGATTACTGAGTGCATGTAAACGCCCTCACTTGCTACATCAGCCTGCGAAACTAAAGAAGCAAACCTCAGCACTGGCAGACTGGTTACAGTTGAAGTAAGGGAAACCTGAAAAGTGTGCAAATGAGATTCTTTTGGCTAAACTATTAATGCTTTGGCTACAATCTTAACACTGTGTTTCTGAACACTCCGTCACTGTCTCTCTTCTTAGAGTCAGTTTGTTGCACATTACTACCACACCTACAAGTGCCTGCTAAAAGAAGGAGAAGATAAAAGGGGTGATAGAAAGAGAGGGAGAGAGAGAAGGAAGGGGGGATGTGAATGCTGAATACAGTCTGAAATGAGTGCAGATGAAGCTGATAGTTTGAGCAGGTGCGAGTCTAAATCTGGAACGTGTAAGACGAGAAGAAAACGTGTGAAAGGAAAGGAAGCAAATCCAAGTATGTGTTCTGGTTTGTCTAGAAGACAACAGGAGAAATCACTGAAATCTGGGCCAATTCTTTGCCACATATACAGCTGACAGCAAAGGTTTACATACGTCTAAACTAAAGACTCTCAAACTATACACATTTCATGTTACCATGCAGTTCTTGTATTACGTCAGTTAGAACCTTTAGTGGTCATTTTAAAATACTAGCCAAGGGACAAATTATATATCAGATTTGCAGTGGGTCAAAAGTTTACATGCACTTTGTTAGTATTTAGTGGCACTGTTAAACTCAAACCAAACGCTTGGGCAACCGACAATAAGCTTCTCCCAATACTTTTCTGGAATTTTTGCCCTGCTGCATTACCATAACTCAGGTTTCTGGACCACCTTGTCCAGACACATATCTTGAGTTTAGTCCACAAATTTTCTATGGGATTCAGGTCAGGGTTGTCTTCAAGCCATTTTGCCAAAGCTTAGTCACCAGTGTTCTCTTTTTGGGATTTGGAAGTTGTTCATCATTTGGGTAAGAACAGAATCTGCACACACTCAAGAGCGCAAAGTTGAGAATAGTTCTGCACTTTAAGAACACATCATGAATCTGACATAGACTTTTTTCTTATGACCTTTCTCAAGAACACATTTAAGAAAAAACTTAGGAAGACATTGATGAATGGGGCCCACTTTCTTGCTTAAAACCCCAGTAGCCAACAACTTTCTAGCTCATGTCCTGAGGTGTTGCTTCAGTGTTTCTAGATAATTTTCCTATTTCCTATATAGTTTCCTATAGCCCTTCCCTTTCCAGCAAAATGCCCCCACAAAGTGATGCTGCCACCGCCATGCTTCACAGTTGGGATAATGCTACTTTGATTACAAGGAACAATTTTTGTTTCATCCGACCAGGGAACACTCTTCCAAAGGGCTGGATATTTATCCTGCTGTTAGAGTCTGGACTTTTTATGGTGGTCTTGGAGTAAGAGATAGTTCCTTGTGTGGTTAAAGCTTTCAGAACAAAGTTCGTTCAGCCCTGGTAGTTAATTTGTGCCTCCTTTCTGAACCATGAAGTGTCTGAGTGGTCCCAAGATTTTTATATTTGCATGCGATTGTCTGTACAAATACTCATGGTACCTTCAGTAGTTTGGAAATTGATACAATAAAGGGACAAGGCCTTGTCTGATATGCTTGGATTTTCCCATGCTGTCAAGGGTAGAAAGGCTTTAAAAGCACACCCTTAAATATGACCACTGGCACATAACTACTAATTATGATAACTGGCCAATCAAAAGCTTCAAAAAGCTGTTACATCTATTTCTGGGATCTTTCAGATTTACTTACAGAAAAGTCACATATATTTCACAGGTAAAGAGTGCAAAAATCTACATTTACTATTCATAATTTTTTGACATGTGAGCACATTTTTGCATTTGATCTCATTTATTCATTTTAAACATGTGAAGTGTGCAAAATGTGATTTTTTCACATAAGAAATTCACGTTTGGCTCCCGAGCAGCACAGCCGTCTAAGCATTGGCCCTGTCATCAGGAGATCGCAAGTTTGAACCCTGGTGATGCTACAGCCTACAGAGCACAACTGATCTCACTCTCTCTGGGTGGGTAGGATGGCCCCCTTTCTCCCCCCATCATTCAATGTGATGGTAGTCAGCGCAGGCGTCTGTTAGCTGACGTAACAGATCTGGCAGTTGTCGCTTTCCTCCAAGTGAGTTCAGCTGTCCAATGACGTTGCATGAGCGGTAGTTCGAAAAAGATGTGATGATGCTTAAAAAGGTCTTGGAGGAAGCCTGTGCTGCCTTCACCCTCCTAGCGTTGATGGCATTGTGTGATTGAGGGCGTCCTAACTAGCAGGTGGAATTGGAGACAACTAAATTTGGGAGAAAATTAGGTAAAACTTCATGTGACTTTTCGTAAGAGACTGTTTAGAGAGATTTGGTGTAGCTAAACTTTTGACCCACTGGAAATCTGATACAGTTCATGTAAGCTGAAATCAATCTGTCTCTAACTGATTGTTTTAAAAGTACTGCTAATGTGAAGAAAGTGCCCCAATTGACCTCAAAGAAGAAATGCACAGTAACCTGAAGTGTGTGTAAAAATTGAAAGTCTTTAATGCCAAACAGGTATTTGAAAGGGCCACCAAGGCTAAAACCTCCTTCATGCATTTTATAGCAAATCAAATGATAGTACCATCCAATCATTGTGGCACATTGGCCTTCAAGACAGCCATGATTTGCTATACTACACAAGCTTGTCGTAAACTAGAGGACAAGCAGTGTCCAAAGAGAGTTATAAACCAGTCTCTCTCTCAGAGCTCACCACCAGGTTACCTGAACACTCTGAAATCTAGCACTGAAAGACATAAGGCTTCTCTTTCTCTGCTTAATTAGCACGACAGCGCGCAACCATAGATCAGGCCAACATCAGAGCCTGGAGCGAGAGAGAGGAAACAGCCCCCAGACTATCAATCAGAGAGAGAGTAAAGGAGAAACCTGGAGAACAAGTAAGAAAGGGGCCTATTCATAAGGAGAAAATGAGAAATGACAGCAGAGATGAGGCTGGAGAGAGAGGGAGAAAGAGCGAATGAAGAAGAAAAGGATGAGTGCAGGCATAAACGGAGAACGAGGCAGGTCATGAGGACCAGCCTGGGGCAGCACTATATTTCTCTCTCAGTTGCGAGAGACATCGCTAATTTAGCACCCTGTCCAATACTGTCCTCTAACAGACGGCTCTCTCTCTCTCACACACACACACACAGACAGACACACACACACACACCACCCAGAACAGAGTGTTCAGCAGACAGATGTGTGTGTGCAAGGGCCTTAAAGATAAGCCACTAAAAATAGCTAGCGTCGGCTAGTCAGCGAGTGCAGCAGACACCACAACGCTTCCTTTGAGCCAGAAAGAGATAAATTTGGAAATTCTGCACTTATGTGATATGGCTGCTACCTGGCTGGCTATCATTGAGTTCCAAGCACTTTTAGAATTCCTCTGTGGGGAGTGACGGTGGGGTTTGAGGGGGGGGGTGGTATCAGCATGTCTACGAATTACCCAATATGTCCTGTTTGCTCGCTTATTCTGTGCTTTGTAACTGTTTTGGTTGTGGTTTAAAACAGTTTTATAATTGTCACTGGATAATTAGGTTGGCTTGACAACTTGGTCTTCTTCGTATTATTATTGTTGTACTTTGGCATTTGTCCCATTTTCACAGCCTGTATTTTTTGAGCTAGAACTACAAACCTTGCATGCAAATAGTGCTTTTTAGACCAATCAGACATTGAATCGACCAAATTACAGATTGTTCCAAAATTCAAATTGGATTGTCACACATGTCACAATAGTACTCACACCAGCTCTTACAGACATTACATTGTAGCTGTGTTCCAATTCAAGGGATGCATCCTTCAGAAGCTGTATTACAGTTTAGAACCATTTTGCCAACTGTGTTTGTGTGTGTGTGTGTGTGTGTGTGTGTGTGTGTGTGTGTGTGTGTGTGTGTGTGTGTGTGTTTAAACTCTGTGGAATCAGACCTCTGCATTTAACCCATCTGTGCAGTGAAACACCCACATGCATGCACACTAGTGAACACACACTAGGGGGCAGTGAGCACACTTGCCCAGAGCAGTGGGCAGTCGTATCCATGGCACCCGGGGAGTAAATGGGGGATAGGTGCCATGAAAGATGTGTTATTCTTTTCCCTGGCAACGAAGGACCCAACAGGTGGATCCTACACATTCTTCTTTCAATTAAATGAAAAAATAAATAAAATCAAGTTTCTGGCTCCATCTTTAAAGAACTTGACAGGAGCGGTGTTTCGTGATGCAACGGCTAGGACAAGAACAGCAGTGCTGTGTCGCAAACAGGAAATCCGCAATAGAGCAGACCGTCTCATTTAAGTTCCAGACCATGTTCTTCGAAGGCTGCAACCCTTGAATTGGGACACAGCTATTGACTCACATACATTCTAGCAACCACCAAGCATCCCCCGGATATACCATATCAACCACCTACCAATCTAGCAACCAACTGGAATAACATACCTTGGCAACCACATTGGCGACTGCCTGAGATACTGCAGCAATCACCAAGTTCGGTGTGTTCAAAGTTGAAATCCAAACAAAAACAAACCATTTCATTTTAAATGAACTTAAAAAGCACACTCAATTCTTATAGCATTGATAACCCATGACCTTCAATCAATAATCAAGACATAAACTCAACTAATTAACAACAGCAAACTGCAAAATGCTGTCATTTGCTAATGGAACAGTTTTCCCTTGTAGCAGATCACATGTCACACACCTACATGCTTAACTGGAGTTAATTAATTCAGTGCAGGATATACGTTTAGAAATACGGCTTAAGCCTTAAAACTAAATACCTCTATTTATGTGGTGTGACATGATCATTTGTGATTGCTACACCAGCGCAAAGCCTATACTCTCAGAATTAAAGGTAGTAAAGTGCCCCTCGTCACTGGGGTGGTTCCCTCAAGTCTCCATCTCAGTAGCTTTAGTCAGGGAGCATAACTGAACCATAATCCACTGAAATGATATGTTCTAAGTTGTACTGACTCCACACACCCCGCCTCGCCTCCAGGCTTTTATTTTAATGTTCTGCTTTAAAACATTTGGTTATGAAAATGCATAAATATGAACTTTTCACCTGGAAAAACTTAATGTTCACAACTGGACCTTAAAACCACTGTAGTACCTTTGAGGGAACATTTACATTGTTTGTACCTCGATGAATGACAAATGCACCTCCACAGAAGTTTTATTTATAACAATGTAGAACGTGACTAAAAGCACACAGACAGGGTTAGACCCGCACTTTAGGTGAGATTCGATGTTACCAACTTGGCAACGAGCTCAAAAACAGACACCTGGCAACGCTAGCGAGATGCTTGATTGTCTTGCAAGCACTATGTAAATGTGACAAAGGAAAAAAACATTTTGTCCTACACTCTTAAAAAAGATGGTTCTTCAGGGGTTCTTTGGTAAATGTAATGGTCCTAAGTAAAGCCACACCTGTATTGAAGAATGATAAAGATTGCATGGTTCATATGTGCAATAACAACAATTGTGTGTGTAGAGTACTTAAATCTGGTGTACATACTGTAAATTCTATATATTGTCCTAAATTATTAGTAAAGTGTTTATTTTTTACATAAATGGCTGCAACTGTAACAACTGCAATTTCCCACTGGGATCAATAAAGGAATCTGAATCTGAATCTGAATGGTGAAATCATTCTGCAGATTGAAAATGTGTTGTATTTGGTTCTATACAGAACAAACTTGACATCATAACAATAACCTTTTTGGTGCTATATAAACCCGTTTTCAAAAAGGTTCTATACAGAACCATCTACAAAACATTCTCCTTCAATCTGAAGAACCACTTCACTACATAAGGAACCATTTAAGCATGCAAATGATTCTATATAGAACTTATGGTTCTAAACAGAACCACTGCCTTTACCAAAAAAACATCTTTTTTGAGCATGTACATTCTCAGAAAAAAAGGTCCGACACTGTCACTGGGGCAGGCCCCCCTTGCCACTGTGGTGGTACCCTTAGGGGTACATCCCAGTACCTTTAGTCAGGGAACATAAATGTACCAGAATCCAATGAAATGATATTTTCTAAGCTGTACTGACTCTACCCTCCCCATCTCGTCTACAGGCTTTCATTTTAATATTCTAACTTATATATCTAACTTATATCTAAAACTTCAGAACTGCCTTAATTCTTCGTGGCAGACTTTCAGCAAGGTGTTGGAAACGTTCCTCAGAGATTCTGGTTGGTTATTTGAGTTACTTTCTATCATCTGGAACCAGTCTGCCCATTCTCCTCTGACCTCTCACATCAACAAGGCATTTTCATCCACACAACTGACCGCTCACTGGATGTTTCCTCTTTTTCGGACCGTTCTCTGTAAACCCTAGAGATGGTTGTGCGTGAAAATCCCAGTAGATCAGCAGTTTCTGAAATACTCAGACCAGCCCGTCTGGCACCAACAACCACGCCACGTTCAAAGTCGCTTAAATCCCCTTTCTTCCCCGTTCTGATGCTCGGTCTGCACTTCAGCAAGTCGTCTTGACCACCTCTACATGCCTAAATGCAGTGAGCTGCGGCCGTGTGATTGGCTGATTAGCTATTTGTGTTAACAAGCAATTGAACAGGTTGTACCTAATAAAGTGGCCCGTGAGTGTAAGGGGACAATGACAAGCTTAAAAACTGTGTAAAAGGGCCACTCAAACCCGTAGCTAAGCTGACTAGAGCCGGACGGGTGGATAATTAGCACGTTGGTGAAGCTAGCAATGTGGCATTGTGATGCATGCTACGTAACCTGCTTCAGATGCTGTGCTTAGGCTATGCTAACCCCTTGACTCTACACTATATTCTGACCTTCAGAATATCAACATCAGAACAGATGTAGGCTCCTGTGCACAAACACATAAATCCACACAATACACACACACAGACACACACACACACACACACACACACACACACACACACACACATTTTCTAAGCTGTTCTCACTCAGGGTCGTGGGGGTGGGGTGGGGGGGTGCTGAAGCCTGTCTCAGTTGTCATCGGGCAGAAGGCAGGATACACCCTGGACCGGTCGCCAGTCCATCACAGGGATCCACACAATATGAATGATCAAATTTAAGTTAGGGATTATATGATACGTAGGCATATCGCTGTTGTCGGAAGAAAACCTCCCATCTCCAAAATGTTAACTTTACAGGAGAAGGAAAAAACCTACTTTGCCTTCAATGTAAGTCAATGGAACCAGACATATTTCGTTTCTTTCAGTCCATTCAGCATGAAATGTACACACAAAGTAAAGAGTGACAGACGTTTTCAAATGATGTCAAAAACTGAAAAACGACAAAAATGGAGAAACAAGGTTTTGTTCCGACAGCAGCGACGTGTATAATGCTGAGTATTTCCATTCTGTGAGCTAGAGATTTGGGAAAGTGTTTAATTAATTTTTTGGATGAGAGACAAGGCAATTAACAGCCCTCATGTTGAGAGAGATTGAGTGTGTAGAGGGAGAAGCAGGTGAGAGCGAGTGAATGTAAAGTGAGGGTGGAGGTGAAAACCATAGAAGTCGCACTTTATTCACAGCTACAGAAAACCCTTGAAAACAGCTACACTCTTAAAAATAAGGTTGCCAAAAAGGGCTCTTTGGAGCAAAGCCATGGACGAACGACATCTTGTTCCCCAAAGGATGATCTTGATATCCCAAGCAAGGCTGAGGTGGGAATATTTCAGAAGTACCTACAAAAGATCACTTCTTGGTCAACTACACTTGATGTGCTGCCAAGTCTTACAGTAAAGGACATACAAACATGAGCTGATACCAAGATCATCATTGCTTGAAAGGTTAGAGCAGACCAGTCAAAGTGAGAATATACCTCTCTGGCAAACTAACCTAACTCGTCTCAACAGGTTAGCTTGCCAGAGAGATCTTCTCACTGTTCCTGGATCTAGGTAACATCAGCTAGAACAGCTCGCACAGCCACATGCCCTCTAATGCTTCAGTCACGTTCTTCGCAATGTGCTCACATTTTGGGTCTCGTGTAACAAAACATAAAACACATTTTATTGTCCTTTTAAAACATAAAAAAACGATGTATGGAACCGTTCACCCATATTTTTTTCTCCTTTTCGCGTTCACCCACCCCTAATTCTTCAGTGATATGAAGCTGAAGTCAGATATTCACCAGATTCTTGTTCGAATTTTCCTGTTCCACCTTAATTGGAGCAGCAGTTCTGATGTCTGAGGTGCCAGAATGTAACTGAATGTAACATTTAAGGTGGAATGTGAAATTTAGCTAGCTTGCTACCGAGACATTAGCATACTACTAGTGATTTTTATGATTTTTATGTGATTTTTTTATGCTTTTGAAGAAAAGGACCAAAATACACTGAATCGGAGATTAACCTCTTATTCTGCAGGGTTTATTTTAGTTTGTCCATCTCAATTTTCGTGACCAAATTGTAAGCCAAATTATTCAGTAGTTGCATGAAATAAATGTCAATTTTTGTTTTTATTTATTTATTTATTTCTTTATTTATCTTTTAAAGCTCCCCTCAAATTCACAGAGCATGTGTTTTATGATCTACACATATTTCGAGCTCCGCTATTCTGAGTCTGTACAATTCCATTGCTCAAATGAGTTGTGATGCACTAAAATGAAAATCCCTGGCTTTAACTGAAAATTAGGGCTCACTGGACCGAGAAAGGTAGTTTCCATAAAGTGAACATACTAAAATTATTAGTGTTTAGGCTACAGTACAAGCCACAAAATCTAAAGACTGATTGGTCAGCCAAGGCAATGAATTCCATTGTTTTGAGTTATACTTTGTAATTTTACACTCTTATACATTATTTTGTCATTTTAAAAGTGAGCCTGAACAACACAGATGGCACCGCGGGGACTTCTCTTTTTGCTGTTGTTGTTTTTCTGTGTATGGGGTGGGCTGCTGTGTTTTTAAGTGAAATAAGTGGAGCAGAGATGTTTTAAGGTCTTGTATTTCCTCTTGATACTTGATAAACAGTGATTATAAATCTTGTGTCTAATGTTCCTCATAGAAACTGTGGAATAATTAACATTGTAGATATTTTTTGTTTTAATCGCATATTTTTAGTTTTTAGTTTTAATCGCATTACATTAAAATGATTTAAACCTTTAGGTTTTTATGTCTCCTGCGTCAGCTCTTTCTTTTCTTTTGGCTGAAATCTGAGTCACGTTTCTGACCATTTTCACACAAAACATTTTAGTGGCTTAAATGTTGGTGTATCGCTAGACACACACACACATACACACACACACACACACACACACACACAGATACACAGATACATACACACACACACACAACACACACAAACAGACACACACACACTACACACACACACACACACACACGCACACACACACACACAGATACACAGATACATACACACACACACAACACAACACACACAAACAGACACACACACACTACACACACACACGCACACACACACACACACAAACACACACACACAGAAACTCTCACACACACACAGGCAATCTCTCTCTCACACACACACACTCACACAGATACATACACATAGACACACACACACACAGACCCAAACATACACACAGAAACACACACACACACACACACACACAAGTACACACGAACACACATACACACACACAACACAACACACACACACATACACACAAACAGACACACACATGCACACACACAGACACTCTTACACACATATACACACACACACAGAGACACACTCACACACACACTCACATGTACGTAACCTCAGGCATGTAATCTAAAGTCACTAACCATCTGCAGCTCTAAATCTCAGCCAGACAGAATGAACCACAAAACCTGACTGCTGCACATCCATTCTCTCCTCCTCTCTCCATCTATCCTTCTCCACTCTTCCCTCCACCTCTCGTTTCCCTGACCCACATCGTTCAGCACATCAGAAATGAGTAATAAACACCAGCTTGGCCCTATCAAGACGTGGTGAGGGAAGAGAGATGTTGTGATGGAGTGTGGAAAGGGAGAATGAAAAATGAACATGAGATGATATCAGGTGGAGGTGAAGAGGACGGCTCACACTTGACAGCCTCGCTGCTCCTCCGGGGCCAGAGGCATGGGTCGCGATCAAAAGGTCAGAGTGAAAAACAGGGGAAGAGAAATGTGTGAATTAAACAGCTTACACTCGCCATCCTGCAGCCACTTCTCAATTTACTCACAGGTTTTCAGTCAAGGCTCCACAGTTCATCAGTTCACCATGATAAATCAGACCTTCTTTCATAGCTACTGCTGTGAGGCTGGAAATGTGACTGAGCGAACATCAGCAACTTGGCATATTCCTTGACATTTTCAACCTTCCTGCTTTGCCAGTAATGTAATCCAGCCTGGCAGTGTAGCAACTTTACAGCTACACTATGGAAAAAGGATGTGTAATTGCGTGTGACGTGTGGAAGAACATTTTGTAACATGGGTTGTGCTTCAATCCCCTTCCCCGAGTGGATGAATCTGATCACTGAAAGGGGATTCAAAGGCCCTTACCCCTAGCCCTTGTTTTTGAGTGGCACCTTGCCCCTTGAAACTCAGTTAAAAGGAGCAGTGGTTGAAATGGGGCAACCCTAAAATATAAAAAAGAGCATCACTTAGTTAACAGCTACTAGTGCTGCTCTGAAGGCGACCCTGACAGTTTGACAGCAGTGACAGCAGAGGAGGGTAAAGTTCAACTCCTCACTGCTGGGCTTTAGTTTCATTTACGGCATCATATGTTTATTAAGAGGGAGGCAATTATTTATCATCACCCACCTCTAATTCTTCAGTGATATGAAGCTGAAGTCAGATATTCACCAGATTCGAATTGTCCTGTTCCACCTTAATTGGAGCCGCAGTTCTGATGTCTGAGGTGCCAGAATGTAACTGAATGTAACATTTAAGGTGGAATGTGAAATTTAGCTAGTTAGCATACTACCAGTGATGTATATGCCTGTTTTGAAGAAAAGGACCAAAATATACTGAAACAGAGATTAACCTCTTATTCTGCAGGCTATATCTTGGTTTGTCCATCTGAATTTTCGTGACCAAATCGTAAGGCAAATTATTCAGTAACTGCATGAAATAAATGTCATTTTTTATTTTATTTATTTATGTATTTTATTTTTGGTAAAAGCTCCCCTCAAATTAACAGAACATGTTTTATGATCTACACATATTTCTATATGCTGACAATTTACTGCTGAAAGCCAAATATCTTAGACATCCTTTGTTCTATTTTATAAAAATCATTTTTACAGAGTAAATCACTGAAGAGACGCCGTCTGTTTATAGTTTATAGCCCAGATTTATGAAAAAACGGGTCGACTTTCAGTAGAAAAAAAAATGTGAGTTCAGCTTCTTTTATTATAAGGTTTTAAAATGACATCATCTATTTGACTGGAAAGAAGAGTTACAGCCTCATACGACGCCCACCCTCTGAATGTAGCTTAGGAAATATGAAAGTTATGAAGAATATGACATTTTGGGACCACTGGTGGTCTCAAGGAATTGAAGAGGTTAAGATAACAAAATGATTATTATAATGTTTAACAGAGAAAACATCGCATTTGTCGAATTATTATCTCTTGCTCAGTCATCTTGCAGTATCTCATAACACTCTGTTTTGAGTCTCTGTAAAACCTCCGTTTGGAGGGCCATTTGGCCCTAACACTTCAGCCCACCCCTTTATCTCAACTACAATCAGGACACCCTACCCCTAGAGGTGAGCGTGCCAAACAGATGATAAGGTCTAAGTGGTAGGGGCGAAGTGGGTGAAATGGGATTGGGCCAAAGAGAAAGTCAAAACTTTGTGAAGGATGCATCTTCCGAGGGTGGGAGTCAATTGCTGCTACTACTGTCATCATATCTTCATCACTACAATGTTCGTAATGAGCTCATATGAGATCTAAACATCGAGCTGGACCTATCGCCTCTGACTTTTAAGCGATAATTTCAGGCTTTACAGGTCAACTCACAACAGCACATAGAACTTCTAAGCAGAACCCTTCCCTTTACTAAAGAACCCCTGAAGAACCATCTTTTTAAAGTATGTAGGTAACAGGCAGCTATCAAAAGATGATGTGGAGAAGACAGCGAGAGAAGTCCTGTATTTACTGAAACGAGAGGTATGATAACATCTCTTGAACTAAACTGGCTTCTCCCTCTAAGTGCCTGTCCTGCTGACAAAGAGGTAATTCCCCTTTCTTCTCTTTCTTCCAGAATCCTCCTACAGCTG
This sequence comes from Pygocentrus nattereri, assembly GCF_015220715.1. Taxonomy (NCBI): domain Eukaryota; kingdom Metazoa; phylum Chordata; class Actinopteri; order Characiformes; family Serrasalmidae; genus Pygocentrus; species Pygocentrus nattereri. Next base: position 36,135,540 of record NC_051229.1, read on the forward strand.
CTGTAATCTCATGCTAAATGACATTCCCCCGTGGGCTAACGGAGCACAGCGAAAGCAAACATAATCATGTCCCTTAGGACAGAGACAGAGGGGGAGGAGTGGCTGGGGGGTGGGGGGTTTGGGGGGGTATGGCAAGAGATGCATTACTAGATGCATTCCAGCCAACAGCACCAGCATATTGCACAGATATCAGTGAATGTTTGTGTACATGGAGTTCATTTGTGAGTTGCTGGCCTCACACATATAAACACACTCCTTTTCCTCTCCCTTCCTGATCCAGATAGAACTGACCGGAAGCATTCTGTGACACTTAAAGGGATAGTTTAGTGGAAAAAGACATTCTCCTCCCTTTAAGTGTAGGATCAGTTAAGACAAGTTTCAAGGCCACTTCTTTGGTAACGGAGCCACGAGGCTCAGTAATGAAATACAGTCACGGGGGGGGGTGGGGTGGGGGGGGGGGGGGTAGGGGGGGGGAGTATTTTGTATTTTATGTTTCCTTTTCTTATCCACTATGTCCAGCTCAAACGCAATTTAAAAAAACTGCACTAAAATGTATCACATCATTCCCTGTAGAGGACATGGGAACTTCTTTTCACTCAGAAAATCAATAAAGCATAAATTGTTGGGGGATGTTCAAACCGTACACCACCAATCAGCGTTTCGCAAACCTCATGCCTAAAAGCCGTAATGCGCAGAATGTACTGCAAACCAGGCACATTGTGACTCTTGCAGGCTACTTTCCATTATGAAAAGAAAAAAAGGAGAAGATGGAGAGCTGATCCATCCCTTTGTTTGTCGCCATGCCAACACCACAGACAACAGTGATTGGCTGAGTGAGTCTGTGACGCGGAATAAAATAATGGTGCATTTTCATCAGTTAAACCCAATTAATTTCCTGAAGCTGAAGAAAATGGCCAAACAAATGTGTTTTCTGACGTAGTACGTAGAAAAGTCAGGCTGCTGCTTTTGTTTTTAGCTATGCAACATACTGTAGTGTGTTCAACAAGGTGTGCCTGTGACGTTTGGTGTAACTATTCAGCAGCATTCATTATCGATTTCAGTAAGGACTCTTGTTCTGAAGGTGAGGCTGTGTTCAGTGTAGACAAGGATGTACCGAAAGAATCTAGTGCTGTTGGTTGAGAAAGCAGGATGTGGTTAGGCTTAATGTGAAATGCTGGTCAAAATTCTCTCATGTACGGCGTGACAGCTTTTTTTAATACAGCAAACAAAAAGACTTATGCATACACAGTGTCCTCTTTAACAGTGGTGAGTGCTACACACACATACACACTTCCTTATCCTTCTGGGTTGTAGGAGGGTTGTGGTGGGAGTCTATCCCAGCAGCATGAGTGTTACAATGCTTTCCTATTTGGGCAAACATAAAATAGCAAGCTTCAGACAGCAAGCATTTCTGATCAGCTACAACTTGTTGAAGTGTTGTATAAAAGTATCTTTTTTGTTTTTAATTGCTTGTTGTTTATTGTGTCATCTGTACAGGATTGTTTGACATGAGGAAAGCTGAAGTTATCTGAATAGCTTCCACAGCAGGTGGTTCTCATCCCTCTCATTTCGTCCCTCATTGCTCACTAGCTGCTCAACACAGTCACAACATCTCACGCACAGAGACAAAAGAGTCCTAGTTCATCTGATAACTACGGAGCCCCGCTGGTGACGTCCTGTATAAATAAAAATAATGTGTGGCCATGACTTAGTAAAGCACGGGAACGAGATCATGACATGACTTAGTCATCTCATTCCCATGCCTGACTAAGTCGTGGCTATACATTAGGATCTCGTTCCCACGCGTTAATAAGACGTGGCCATGCGTTATTTTTTATTTATACAGGATGTCACCAGTGGGGCTCAACAGATAACAGATTTATGGGGGGGGGGGATACAGGGTGATTCAAAAAGGTTCATTCGATTGCCATATTTTTACAAGCATGAGGCGCTTAGGAACCAATCACATACCAATTGAAAGAGGGGGTCCTAGAGTTTATGACTGTTAGTGGAAGACGGCTCCCTACAGTCTGTGAGGAGATGGAGAACCCTGAGCAGAATGCGTTCTGCGTTCTCCACTTCAATAAGAGTGAATTCACCATATGCAGCGTGAGTTTCATGGGCTGTGAAGCTCCAACAACTCAGAGCATTCGTTGTTGATTCCACAGCACTGGATGATCTCCAAAATCACACTGAAAGAGCCGTGAGTGCAGCCACACCCGACATGCTCAATGCAGTATGGGATGAATTGCACTATGCCGTTGATGTCGTCCGTACAGCTGGAGGATATCCATATTGAGCACTTGTACAGTTACATAATAAACCTTATGCTCATTTAAACCATTTACAGTTCACTGCATTGTTCTGTAATGATTTACAAGTGAAGTAAATCATTATGAAATTGGATTAACCTTTTTTTTTTAATTCTGAGTTGATTTCCATTCCATCAATGGAATGGCCACTAGGGGGCCTGCAGAAATAGGATACCGCACAGAATGAGCACTAATGATTCTGCTGTCAACTTGCTGACTAGCAGACTCGTTAGCATGGCTGTTGAAGGGCCTGAACCGTGGATAATATCTGAAGAATAACACAGCAAACTGTTCTTTGCCCATGCTAACTATTACAGAGCTGATAAGTGGCTCTAATGGGTCTCTATGGAGGAGCTCAATTATGATCAGACACTGGAAACTTCCCAGACCTCTGGATAGGTGCGAATAGTGAGACAGAAACAGAGCACGTATGTGTGAAAGGAGGAGTTAAAAGCACGTTCATATTCATTCATGATGACCTGCCTATTTGCATATGATAACACGATCACTGGGGCAAAATGCTGCAGGGATGAACCAAGAAGATCCACAGCAGAGCAGGTATAATAATGCAGAAACAAACTGAGCTGGTTCATTCTCTGAAATGTCTAAGGTATAGTTGACCTACTCAGGGTCCACCCACAAGTGCATTCTTTTGTACCTTCTGTTGGAGAAGCTTCACAGAAAAAGCCCATCAATCAGAACATTCAAATACCCACACACTCTCAAAAAGAGGGTTTTTTAGTAAAGGGAAAGGTTATATTTGGAACTATGAGTTGAATCTAGATCCACGTCATGCTTAAAGAGTTGTTTGCATGGTGAAATGGTTCTTCAGATTGATTGAGAATGTGTATATGGATCTATATAGCACCAAAGGGCTCTCCTGTTGTGTACAAGCTTGACATTGTAAGAGTACCAGAACCATTTTTGGTGCTGTATAGAACCCTTTCTCCGTCAATCTGAAGAACTACTGAAGAATACATGAGAACCTTGGAGAACCAGAAGCCTGAGCAACCAGAGATATCCTCTCAGCTGGGGCTTCTGCAGCAAAACACTAACTTACGGTTCTGAAAAGAATCATTCGCTTTACTAAAGAAACCTTGAAGAACGGTCTTTTTTCAGACGGCTTTATGAATTTCTTCTGATATTTGAGAGGCCACACTATGAGGTGTAGTTTTATTTTGTACAAGCAAGTTAACGTTAGCCTAGTGACACATTTGTTGTCGTTTCCAATCTGCTTAGCTTCAATTAGACATAAAAACACAGTCCAGCTAAGAAGCAGAGCGCTTTTACTCCAAAACAGGCAGTGCAACCTAAAAGATACTTTTTCTTTTTTTTATTTCTTTCTCTATTTGCCAGTTTATCTCACATCATTCCAGGAACGAACACTGAAGGTCTCATCTCGCCCCGTATCGGCCTGCCTCTTTCTCTTTCTCTTCACTTCAGAAACAGCCCAGGAATAAAATAAACTTTGCTAAAAAGATCAAATGAGTAACCAGAGAAATCCTCTCAGCTGGGGCTTCTCCAGCAGAACACTCCATCGCTCACCATCATGCATTATGCATGGAGTTACTACTACACCCATGCCAACACATACAACCAGCATTAGCATTGTAAATCACATGGTGTACTGCATTAAGCTACATGCTAGCGGGTAGCGTCTTGCTGTCGAGGGCATTCTTGAGTGCTTGACTTTCACTGTGCATACCAAAAGACCCCCGGTTTTCTCCCACCACCCTCCAGATCAAAGACCCACGCATCGCCAATCATTCAGCATCAAACCGGGCCGCCCCCGACCCAGGGGCTGCCCCACTGAAGAAGAACGCACGCTCTGTCGATTTCAAAGACCTCTCACAGAGGGGAGCCGGGCCAAAAATGGACGCCTTAAGACATTCATTAAAGCGCAGGGCAATTAGGATTTCAACCCCAGTGCACGCCTCCAAATGACTAAAGGCTTTAGCCATTAGAAATGCAAGTCATTGATCTGATGCACCAAGCAGCAGTGGTAATCTTCAGCAGGTGCCCAGCCTCATTAAAACCCACGCTAATTAGCTGGCAATTAACAGTGCATGCTTCTTATCTGTTTATGAAAATCTTCCCCAGTGGAAAAACAGTTTGCCCCACAGGTTAAATGCCATTGATCAGGCACCCAGCCCACACATCTCCAGCCCGGCTGATCACCAACTGTTTCCAGAACTTATTAAAGGCTTCTTTCTTGAATTTTATTTTACTTTTTTATTCTAAAAATATAGTTTATTTACAATGGTTGTATGATTTTCTGTAGCACCATTTATATTTACACAACCGTCTACATACCTCTCTTTAGCCCTTAGCATTGAATAGGCTGTCCCTTTAAGGCTGGTATATGTAAATTACTTCCTTTCTGATTGGCTACTTTTTATACTGCCTCTGGGACAAATATATATGGAAGAAACGGACTAAAATCACCAGGAACCTTGGATTAAACCAACTTCAGATGCTGCTTAAAGATATTTTGGATGTGGTGATGTCACAACAATGATGGGCTGTCTTTACAGTACAGTGAACAGTACGTTTTCAAACCTTATCAGTGTATACATTTAATTAAACTGGTAAAAAAGCAAGAAAATAATGTCTATATTGTCCAGAAATATGGGCACTTTAAATATCACACGGGCTGACCTTCAGGAAGGATTTCTTAGACTGATAAAGTAGAAAGCCCATCTGAGATTGGGCATAAATAAATAAATAAAGCTGATAAGCAGAAGTGTTGCCGAGAATGTGATGATTTTTTACCAGCATGGGCAGAAATGGAAGAGTCGATCAGAGGGTTGGACTTCAGGTACAGTAATGAATTTGCTCTAGAGGTCACTTTAAGAAATGCCGTAAAAATGAAGAGCAGATGAGATAGGAAAATTTAATAGCTTTCAAGTTTATTTGACAGCAGTGCATCAAGCGGGTGATGGGAAAGGTCAGGGTCAGGGTCAGCTAAAAATTCTATTAATTAATGCAATATCAGTGTAGAAATTTCACCGGCTGTTATGGCTTATGTGTTTACACTCACCAAGCACTTTATTAGTAACACCTCCTCCACTTTGTCAGAGCCACTTACCAAATAGGAGCACTTGTAGTTCTACAGATACACTGTAGCCCGTCTGTTTCTCAGCATACTGTTCTTCAGTGGTCAGGACCCCCCACAGAGCAGGTATTATTTGGGTGGTGGGTCATTCTCAGCACTGGAGTGACACTGACGTGGTGGTGGTGAGTTAGTGTGTGTTGCGCTGGTCTGAGTGGGTCAGACACAGCAGTGGTGCTGGAGTTTTTAACACCTCAGTGTCGCTGCTGGACTAAGAACCAAAAACATTCAGCCAACAGCATCCTATGACCACTGATGAAGGACTAGAGGATGACCAACACAAACTGTGAAGTAGCAGATGAGCTGCCACCTCTGACTTTACATCTACAAGGTGGACCAACAAGGTAGGAGTGTCTAATAGAGTGGACAGTGAGTGGACACAGTGTTTAAAAACTCCAGCAGCACTGCTGTGTTTGATCCACTCATACCAGCACAACACACACTAACAAACCACCACCATGTCAGTGTCACTGCAGTGCTGAGAATGATCCACCACCCACTGCACCTATACAGTAAGTGGAGCTAATAAAATGGACAATGAGCATAGAAACAAGGAGGTGGTCATAATAAAGTGCTCAGTATGATTATACATATACAGAGTGTAAAAGTCAGAGACTTAACTTCCAGTCAAAAGCAAAAAGCAAAAGTACAAGTTCTTCATTATTATGAGAAAATTCTGAGGAGATTTTATACAAGATAATCCAGGAGGAAGTCAAAAAAAAATAACAGGAGCTTCCAAAACTAGAAACTGGTTAAAAGCTACAGAGAAACTGTGGCTCCTAACAACCACCTGGAAGATCTGGTAGACACCAAAACTGGCCCCTTCAGATAAACAGCACTTAAAACTTCCGTCTCTGAGAGAAAGAGAGGAGAAAATCAAGCTGCTTCAGATCTGAAAACATCCACAGGTGTTTCTATCCATCCTTCCACTGTGAGAAGACCACTCAGCGCTGTGGGTCTGAAAGGATGTGTAGCTGATCAAGAAGAGCCTTGCTGAGAAAAGGAGACGGACACATCAAACAAAGAAGCTGAACGATGGACTGACCACCCCAGAGTCCAGACCTCAACGCCACTGAATAGGTTTGATTACTTCAGAAAATCAGACTGAACTCTGGAGGCGTGTCTGCAGATTCTTTGAGGAACTGAAAGAATGGAAGCTGGATTAAAGGAGAAGAGTGACTCCCTGAACGCTGAAAAAAATCATATTACATTAGTTATTGAGATGTCTACGTAATTTCTGCTTAATATAGTTCTGCTTTATTTCCTGAATATTTAATCATTTGTATTGAATGGCCGTTTTCACTGAAATAATGAAATAAATGAAACAGTGTGGTCTCTGACCTGTGTATTTGTAGGTCAAGTAATGGACATTGCCTGACCACAGTAAAACACTGGAACAGTGGAGTGCAGATGGGAAAAAGCGCATGTAAGTGTGCGGGGCTCAAATGATTACTCACTCTCTCTGTCCATCTCTCCCTCTCTCCCCCTCTCTCTCTCTTTCTGTGTGTGGGGGTTAAAGATGAAGGGAATAGCATCATTGCTGCCCTCCAGGGAACTCATTAGATGTGATATACACTACTGGCCACACAAAGAATAGAGGAAGCGAGAGCGAGGGGTATAGTGAGAGAGACATAGAAAGAGAGAGAGAGAGAGAGAGAGAGGGAGAGAGAGAGAGAGAGAGGGAGAGAGGGAGAGAGAGAGAGAGAGGGAGAGAGAGAGAGAGAGGGAGAGAGAGAGAGAGAGAGAGAGAGAGAGAGAGAGAGAGAGAGAGAGAGCGAGCTCAGTGCCTATGTGTAAAGAATGAAGCCCTCAGCTGCTTGCTTTCCTCCCCATGAGAGAAAAATGCAGGCCAAAAGAAGGATGGACCAATGCAGAGAAACAGAGGAAATGTAAAGGCTAGGGGAGGAAAGACGAGAGCGTGGACATGGCCAAAAGTCAATATCAGATTACTTGTACATGAACACTGCTTTAGGGCATTCTCTAGTCCCTCCTTTAGGTCTTTCTTACATGTTAACTGCTATTCTAACATTTCGCTGTTGTCGGAACAAAACCTCCAAAACAGTGACTTTACAGGAGAAGCAAAAAACATACTTTACTTTTAATGGAAGTCAACGGAACCAGAATTATTTCCAAGTAATTTTGGGTCGTTTCTTTTGGTCCATTCAAAGTGAAATTCACACACAGCGTAGAGGGCAACTGAGGACAAAAAAGAATATGCGAGGTTTAGTTCCGACAGCAGTAATATGTTAGAACAGCAGTTAACATATAAGAAAGACCTAAAGGAGAGACTAGAGAAATGGACTAATCATACAGCTGCTCTCTTAGGATGCCTGAATATACACTACCATCTGAAAGAGAAGCTGGTCTGCTATCAAAAGCAGGACCTTCTCTGTGAAAAAAGGCAGTTTAAGGTGTTTTTCTACATTGGCCAGCCTCTACTCTTCTGGGAAGGCTTTACACTAGATCTTGGCACATTGCTGTGAGGATTTGATTGAGCATTAGTGAGGTCAGGTACTGATGTTGGATGGTCAGCTCTGAGCCACTCCAACTCATCCCAAAGGTACTAGATGGAGCTCCGTCACTCCAGCAAACACAGTTCCACTGCTCCACAGCCCAGTGCTGGGGTGCTTTATACCCCTCGAGCCCACGCTTGGCATTGGACATGTTGAGCTTAGGCTCATGTGCTCCTGCTCCAGTGTCCCTTTCTATTGGTCAGCGCATTTCTATGGAGATACAAGCTAGATTCCCAAACAGGATCTGTTAGATCCAAAGGGGATCTAATGGAATTTTGGGAATAAATGTAGGTTCTTAGAGCATGAATAATTAGCTAGTATAAATATGAAGTATTACTAGTATTTTGTTTTCTTTATTTTAATGTTAATGCAAAATTCCTAAAATTCCCTCTTTTCATTTTCCCAACCACTCCTCAACAAGGAGGGAATTCATCCCAATTTTGGGATGGAAATTACTCTCGAATTGGGGTATAACTTCAAGCTGTAGTGCAGTGGTGTCATGTGAAGTTTAGAACTGCCTATTATTTTTTTTTGGATCTTTTCTCTTTCTGTGCTTGCTGTCGGTGAGCAGTCACACCCTCCAAAAGACCTTCCATTAAACCTTGGTTCAAAAGCCATTCCTCGTGGATTGTGGCCCCGAACCCCTGAAGTCCCTACAAATAAAGGACTGTAAATGGTTCTTGGCTTGAATTTGAGCTTTTCTATGAAACTTCACTTGGTACAGAACCTTTGCATTACGTGGTGGTTTAAAGACCTTTGGACACTTTAGAAAGGTTCACATCTCATTTACAAAACAATTCAAGAACTATCAACTGAAAGGTTCTGTAGGGAATCAAACGTGGTTCTTCTATGTCGTTTCTCCAAATAATCCTTTATTTTTCATAGTGTACTAAGAGACAGGTTTACAGTGTGTGCATGCGTGTGGGTTTGTGTCTGCCTGAGGTAGCAGGTCTAAATTACAGCAGCTGTTTGTGGTGCGCGGAGGTCCCCTCAGATTTACGGGTGTGTTTGTAATGGGAGAGCAGAGAGTTCAGGTGCTACCGAGGCATCCAATCTCACAGACTTCATAACAGCAATAAAACTCAGCCTCCAATCTGTACAGCTCCCAACTGTTATGCTCAAATACAGTAGAGCACATTTTAAATGCTCCACATTCCAGTGCTGGGGGGGGCTTTATAATCCAAGGGCCAGTTTTGAGTGTAATGTGGCACAAAGTAATATGTTACAATAAGTACTTTCCCCTGTAATTAAGTTGTGTAACACATTAGACTAAATTCTTGTAATCACACATACAGTTACTGACTTACACTATAACACTAGTTACATTACACTGAATTACACTAGTTTCTTTACTCATAAATAATAAAATATTTCATTATATATTTTAAAAACAAATTTCTTCTAAATGTATTATACGCCCCTGTCAAAATGTGCATGTGCAATCTGCGTCAGACAACTGCATGAATCGGACTATGAGCAGGAGTAGCACAGTGCGAGTACGGGAGGCATACACTATATTTCCAAAAGTATTTGGTCGTCTGGCTTCACACGCATATGAACTTGAGTGAGATCCCATTCTTAATCCATAGGGTTTAATATAATGTCAGTCCACCCTATGCAGCTATAACAGCTTCAACTCTTCTAGGAAGGCTTTCCACAAGGGTTAGGAGCGTGTTTATGGGAATTTTTGACAGTTCTTCCAGAAGCGCAGTAGTGAGGTCAGACACTACTGTTTGACGAGAAGGCCTGGCTCACAGTCTCCGCTCTAATTCATCCCAAAGGTGTTCTATGGGGTTGAGGTCAGGACTCTGTGCAGGCCAGTCAAGTTCTTCCACACCAAACTCGCTCATCCATGTCTTTATGGACCTGCTTTGTGCACCGGTGTGCAGTCATGTTGGAACAGGAAGGGGCCGTCTCCAAACTGTTCCCACAAAGTTGGGAGCATGAAATTGTCCAAAATTTATTGGTCTGCTGGAGCATTAAGAGTTCCTTTCACTGGAACTAAGGGGCCGAGCCCAACTCCTGAAAAATAATCCCGCACCCTAATCCCCCCTCCACCAAACTTTACACTTGGCACAATGCAGTCAGACAAGTACCGTCTCCTGGCAACCGCCAAACCCAGACTCATCCATCGGATTGTCCAGACGGAGAAGCGTGATTCCTCATTGCAGTGCTTTACAACACTGAATGAATCTGACTATGAGCAGGTTGTTTTACAACGCTGCATTCCATGCTTTGCATTGTGCTTGGTGATGTAAGGCTTGGATGCAGCTGCCATAGAAACCCATTCCATGAAGCTCTCTACGCTGTTCTTGAACTCATCTGATGGCCACATGAAGTTTGGAGGTCTGTAGTGATTGACTCTGCAGAAAGTTTGCAACCTCTGTGCACTATGCCCCTCAGCATCCACTGACCCAGCTCTGTCATTTTACGTGGCCGACCACTTTGTGGCTGAGTTGCTGTCGTTCCCAATCGCTTCCACTTTGTTATAATCCCACTGACAGTTGCCTGTGGAATATTTAGTAGTGAGGAAATTTCACGACTGGACTTGCTGCACAGGTGGCGTCCGATCACGGTACCACGCTGGAATTTACTGAGCTCCTGAGAGCGACCCATTCTTTCACTAATGTCTGTAGAAGCAGTCTGCAGGCCTAGGGGCTCGGCTTTATACACCTGTGGCCATGGAAGTGATTGTAACACCTGAGTTCAATGATTTGGATGGGCGAGTGAATACCTTCGGCAATCTAGTGTATTTAACCAATTGTCTGTCAAAGCATCCAATCATGCTAATATGAAACTGAAGGATGAAGATATCTGTGTTGAAGAAGAGAATCCCACCTAATCATGCCAGATTCAACTTCACTAATCTACTCAGTAGTTTCTAGAGTTTCATTCAGCAGCACTTATTCATTTTCATCAGCCTAACTGGCTGTGTTGTCAAGAGGATACACATAGTGACAGGTCTTTTAAATGAGGTTTACTGTGGGTCTTTTGAAATAAAATTCCGAAAGCAATAGTACAGATATGTTTGGGTTTTAGAGAGTAACTGGGTCATTCTACAGAAACGTCAACTTTTTTTTCATCTCTCCATAGGAGTAACTAGTGTTATCAATCCTAATTTGTGCTACACATAATAAAGGTAACACAAAGAGACATTTTTAATAAAACATAAATTTAACTAAATGACTGCTACAGAGCCTCAAACCACATGTTGTCAATCATGGAAAATCCACTAGAATATGTAATCAAATCCATTTGCAATTTATTTTTTTCACAATTTCTTCAGAATAAAATCGGTCCCACCAGTGACATCGACTAAAAGCTTCATATGAAATCATGATCTGAATGAGAAAATCTCTGAAAGACTCAGTGGACTTGTGTGCTTCTCTTCATAGATCCTCAGAAAACAGGTGAAAGGAAGTCGAGTGATGTCATCAGTGTGACTTTTATTTCAAAATAAGAGATTTTTTGTTACGCAGTAACACCAGTGACACGACTCCTGGGGACAACTTTCATTATACTTTTTATAATATTTATGTGGCATTTGTTTTCTTTATGACATTTAATGTATATATTCCATAGTCATGTATAGATTATAGTACTTAAAATTGCAGAAAAACGTTTTTTCTTCTAAATATTGCCTCAGCTTTCACACATGACTGTGAGGACAATCACTTCTATGGTGTTTGGAATTCTAGTTGATTGACTTAAAAACCAATATTGCTAAATTGAGCCTCAAGAAGGTGTAATTGTTAAAATAACTTATTGTTTTATTTAAACATATGAATAAATTGTAACCCTAATGTTTTTTAAGTGTAATATATCAGTACTGGGTGCTAGCTCACCTCTCTTACTAGGCAGCCATCCACCCGAGTTGCTAAACCACGGTATGAACACCACAGTTGTTAAGAGATGTTGCTTAAATAGTCAAGTTTTATACTATATGACATGTCTGGAGACCTTTGGACATATATGGCCAGTTTAGTGGACATAGAATATGCCTAGCCTAGGACTCCACTTGGATAAGAGACGTTTCACCATTACCACACGCAGTCTGGGAAACTGGCCCATAGTGTAAATTACTCAATTGTAGTTAAAAATAGAGCTAGCTTGGTTGAAGTGAATCAGCAAATGATGCAAATGTGTGCAGAAATAAAAACAGAAATAATATTAATTGCTGGGATGTTGGAATGTTTGTTTGCTGAAGTTTATAATTGTCGTGTTAAGACACTTAAGTGAGAGGATCCTTTTTATAGCCAACACTGATTATTCATGCTAATAAAGTCATTTCATTTTTAACTGATCTTACTCTGAGAGCCGGGTACAGACAGAAAACATAAAGTAATGCCTTCACACAGAATTGTCTAACCTAAATACGTCTTTTAAATCAAAGCTCCGATAATGCACACCATTAGCCCTAAATTGACCTCCAGTTTAATTGGTTTTGACAATTAACACTTTGCTCCTACTTTAATAAGAAGTTTTCATTCTAACCCACATTTAGCCCAAAATGTATCATGGTCGGCCCCCGACATTCTCGATGTGAGACGACTGATAATGTTAAGAAACTGCCATACCTGGATTCACTCTCTGTTCAACACAGAGGGTTTATGACCTGCTTTGTACTAATATTCAAGGGTTATTGATTTTACATAAGCATCTGTACATGAGAGAGAGAGACAGAGAGAGAGAGAGACAGAGAGAGAGAGTTCATGTGTTTGTTTTCAACAGTAATGACCCACATCAGTCCAAACTAAGGCCAAAGAACAAAAGAAAGCAGGTCCAGCCAAGGGGCTGGACTGACCTCAATTCGGCATGATTAAACTAATAAACTCCAAATGATCAGCCATCTTCCATATGTCTCTCTGCCATCCCCCATCAATATTTTCCTCTCTCTCTCAGAAATATGAGTCCACTCTTCAGTCTTGGACACTGGTGATAAATCTCTCCCCCTACCATCTCACCAAAAATCAATGGCTAATTTGGGCGCTTCACTTTATGGGCCAAGTATGGATGCAGGTATACACATGCACACTCAAGCTAATGTAGGCTGTGGTCTACTCTCACATGTCCTAGAAGTCTAAAGGATAGCAGTCTGAAGAAATACGTCCAGGTTGGCTCAGCCAGGCTGCTTGGTGCATAGTAAATAAGTTAACAGGGAACTGCCGTCACTGGTAAATGAGCTGGCCTCAATCAATGGAGCAGTCACGGCCACAATTTATAAAACCATTCAAGACGCTCCCTCACCTGACGCTCATAAATCCCGCCATTCGTTAGCATCCGAGGAGATAGAGAGTGAGGGCTGGGAGAAATGGAGGAGAAGGGTGGAGGAGAAGAAGTGGTCATTTTTCTCCAAAGCGGTCTTGTCGTGGCTTTAGCATTTGCTGCAATGTTCTTTACTTAAAAAAAAAAAGATGAGGCAAAAGATGATGACAAAATCACAGAAGAGCAAATATACCATGCTTTTTTAATGAAAAAGATATACTGTGTAAACTAGTCGTGAGCCACGACTATTAAAGCTGGGCCTTAAATGTCAAAATCTGACCAAAAAAGAGAAGAAACACCTTGACAATAATGCTAATGTCCGAATTTCTGCTAGCACTCCTATGGGAGTATGTTAGTAGCATGTAGCACAAAGCTAATGGAGATTCAAATGAACATTCTAGATGAAACCAATATTTGAAGCCTGGAAAAGGTATTTCATGTTTTTTTAAGTTTTATTTGAAGGTTATTACAAAAATTACCATATATTTGACATTGTATCTATTAGTTTTATAGTCTTTTCCACTAAAGATTCTGCCACAGTTTCTCTTTTCTAGCCCCTGAAAATCTGGTCAGACACTGACATGTCTAGAACTTCCAGATGGCCTACAGTAATGTTTTTTCAGACAAAATTGGTCCCATTGTGAATAATAATGTGATTGGTAGATTTTTTCTTCTGTCACCTCCTAATTATGTTGGTAGTTAATGCCATCAATCCAGCTCCTGAAGTCCTAACCAACTGGAGAGCTCACTTGGTGGTATCTACCTAGACACCAGGGAGAATCCTGATTGGACAGTTTTCCTTTGGCCATTTCAAGACTTGAACCCTTTTGTTTCAAACCTTAATGAAATAAGAGTATTTTTACAATACTTACAGCGTTTAAATACAACAAACATGATGATTATATTAAATAATGAACTAAAAATGACAGATATGTATTTTTTTTATTTCACAGAAACCACCAGGTCTTCTCTAAAGAGCCTTGAAAGCCCTGAAATTACCAAATTGGTGTGAACACTGTTAAAATCTCTAAAGCCTGTTTAATTCTAAGGTTGGGAAGTGGTCACGTAAAAATGAATTATGACCTCAAATACAAGAAAAGTGTAGATAAGAGTGCTGTGTGTTGACCGTAGTCCTGAATTACACTCGGCTCATTACAGTTTAAATGAAATATGATTCCCCTCAGCTTTCTCAGTGCACATTATACTCAATGTCAGTGTGCTTAGAGGTTGAAATCTAGTTACACTACAGATAAATAACCAAGTTCTAGTCACAGAGGAGGGTGATTCATATATATATTATTCATAAGTGGAAGGAATTCCTAATGGAACATCTTTATTTCCTTTAGAGGTTCGATGGGGTTATTACAAATCAGCCATGCGTCCTGAAAAACACAACAGACTGAGCTTCTCTTCACCATATTGATTCAAACACCAAAGCAATTTATGCGCTCACAGAGGGACGCAAGAGAAAACATACAATAACCATAGCTCTAAAGAGGATGCAGTGCCTGATCAGACGGGCAATTTAAAGTAGAATCCTATCTCATGTCCAATACAGAAGCCCTAATGGATGCAACGGTTTGCAGCCCTTGAGCAAAGGCACTCACCATTAGCCTATTGACTTAAGCATGGCTTTCTAGGCTCTATCTTAAGCCATAACTAAAGGCAGCTGTGGAGAATGCACAAAGCTATTTGGTTCATCCTGCTGTGTAGGCTTCCCCCATGCGGGCATGGCTGGTCTCCATCACAATGCTGCACCACATGGCTGAACTGATGAATATTCAGCACTGCACACATACACGCTGTGGTTTCACAGCTCATACATATGCATGAAGACCTTTGGGCATCGTTGGCTTGGACCTCTGCTCTTGGGGACTGTATACCAGCTACATTTTAAGCCTCTTAGTACTAAAAGTCACAACAATGAACAAATCAAATGGAATAAACCTGGCCATCATTGGTGGACTGACATGGTAAACCAGGTCTAAGTGAAAAACAACCAGGGTTACACCTTAGCCCTTAGAAGTTGCAGGTTTGGCCAATGATAAAAAGGTTTGCTGTAATTCACAATTCATTTGGTAACACTTTTATGCTTTTATACTGGTCTAAGTTTGTTTATGCAGGTCTAAACTGGTCTATGCTGGTCTCGTATTGGTTTAGCTGGTTGACCAGCACACCAGCATTTTAAAAAAAACAACTTATGCTGGTTTTGGTGGTGACCAGCAATGCTAACAGGTCTGTTGTTAATGTGTAAGATATTAAACATATTTACACTGTAACATATTAAAATTTCAGCTAGATTAGCTGACAGCTTCAGCTATAATAGATACACTATATGGACAAAAGTATTGCGACAGCTACATATTACACCCACAAAAGCTTTTACAACATCCCATTCTAAATCCATAATAATAATACGGAGTTGGCTCCCCTTTGCAGCTGTAACAGCTTCCATTCTTCTGGGTAGCTTTCTACAAGATTTGTGTGTGTCTGTGGGAATTTCTGCCCATTCATCCAGAAGAGCACTTGTGAGGTCCAGACACTGATGTTGGACGAGAGTATCCGGCTTACAACCTCTGTTCTAATTCATCCCAAAGGTGTTTGATGAGGTTGAGGTCAGGGGCATTGCTTGTTCCTCCCCAAACTGTTCACACAAAGCTGGAAGCGTACAATTGTCCAAAATGTCCTGGTCTGCTGAAGCATTAAGATTTCCCTTCACTGGAACTAAGGGGTCTAGACTAACCCCATAGCATTATCCCTCCTCCACCAAACTTGACAGCTGGCACAATGCAGTCAGGCAGGTAGCGTTGTCCTGGCATTCGCTCAACGGAATACATTTCCACTGCTCTACAGGCCAGTGGCGACGCTTTACTCCACTCCATCCAACACTTGCCATTGTACTTGGTGATGTAAGGCTTGCATGCAGCTGCTTGTCCATGGAAACCCTGCCATGAAGCTCCCGGTCCAGATTCTGTGCTGATGTTGATGCCAGAGGAGGTTCGAACTCTGCAGTTATTGATCAGGAGTGCGTTGGAGACTTTTTTGCTCTATGCTCCTCAGCACTCGGCGACCCCCTCTGTAACTTTACGTAGTTTGACACTTTGTGGCTGAGTTGCTGTGGTCCCTAAATGCTTCCACTTTTCAATAATACCACTTACAGTTGGTCGTGGAAACTCTAGGAGGGAAGAAATTTTGCGAACTGACTTCTTGTAATGGTGGCTTCCTATTACAGCACACTTACCATAATATGACAAAGACAAATGTCATGACAGTTATTAATAACTCGTCAATATTGAGGTGTTTTAGTCAATTCTTTATAGCAACATGTAGTTACATTATAACATTACAGTTCGAATATTGAAAAACTACACAAAACTAACTTGAAATGTTTTAATATTGACATAAAAGCATTAATTATCATGAAAATGTGATCATTTTACCTTGTTTACCTGGTTTTATATGAGTTGTAGTATGCTATAGCCTAGAGGAGTAGAATCAAAGCTCAAAGCTGTCACTACAGAATCTAAATGTAATTTATTGAATAACATTGTTTTTTTACACAATTCCAATTGAATAGTTTACCCTAAGCAATAATTCTTGACGTAAACGGTTAAAGGCATCAATTTTCAAAATTAAAAAACACAGCAAACCTGACAGCAGCAAAGTTTGATGAAAAACCATTTCATAAAGCACTCCTTAAAGCAACTAAGCAGCCTCTTCATCTCATCCAAAGATTAGACCTTAACCTATGCAGACAGACAAAAGAAGAACGGCCAAGCCACAGTGGAAGACTTCATGCTAAAGGAACAAGCGTTAACGGCACAAAATATGCTGACAAGGCAAATAATTCATGAAAGCTAGTAGCTACCAATTAACATTAGGCTGTTCAAATATGCTAGCAATAATAGCATTTCTAGTCCTCTGCAAACAAGCACTCTAAACCAGCTCAGCTTCAGGGCCAGCCAAGCCATCTCTGCACGGTTCATCAGACAAACCGATTGATTTGCTCTCAACTGGATCTGAGTGGAGCTGTAAATAATGCATTTAGGTGAGGGGACAGCTCAGTGGATCGCAGAGAGCAGCACAGCGGTAAACAGATCAAAAGGCCAAACCATGACTGCACTGGCGCTCAAGGTCTTCTCCTGTCATTTACAGCACCTTCGCCCACTGCCTTCCAGTGAGTGTCAATGACCTGTGCTGCTTGTATGGAGGATCTTCTTTTCCACATACCATAAATAATGCATGAGATAAGTTTGTATTACATTATGTACATATGCTGCAAAGTTGAGTAAAATGAGCAAGAAACTACATTTATGGACCAAATGAAACTGAACTAAAATAACCAGATGAAAGCGAAAAAGAAAGCAAACTAAATGCAATGTACACAAATTCTCACTTACCCCATATGTACTTAACCAGCTAGGGCATGTTTGGAGTCCAAATTTTGCTTCTTTGGTTTCAAATTATAGCTATGAGGCTAATGTAGCTAACAAACACTGGAAGTCAGTAGTCACCCAAATATATTTTTCTGTAAATACTTCCCCAAAACATCCCTCAATCTGCTCAAACTGCAGTCAGGTCTAAGTAAACTTGAGCAGACATGTCAGCGTCTGTGTTTACATGCAAAGATTTTGTAGGTCTGATTGAACACTTTCCGATTACAGATCAAGATTGAGGTGTTTATATCACACTCTACTCAACAGTCTGGTGAAAATCTTCATTTACATGCTCACCACAAGTAATTCGATCCAAAATTACGCATGTGTATAGAGTCGATGTTGTCGATGTTACCATGACAACCAGCAGAGTGAGATGAGCTGCAGTGAGCAGTGCTTTTGTGCAATACGTCCTTCACGTGTCCTTATTAAAGAAGGCAGAGAGGAAGACATCGTGTTCTGAGACACAATCTCCATCCCACCGCAGTCTTTTAAAGATCAGAGCATAAACTTTGTCTCCTCTGCAGACCAGTTTCTGCTCCGCCATGTTAAACGTTCTAAACTTTCTCTATGACACGACACACATGCATAACAGACGTAACCTTTCCAATTGGGAATGTAATCAGATACAGGCATTTACACAGCTATTATTCTTCTGATTAACAGACTATTTACAGGATTATCCACCTCATTCAATCAGATAGAACTGTATTCTGAATGGCCTCGATGGACTAGTCTATTCCAAGTGACGTGTATACATGAATGTATTCTATTCTGATTGTGTTATTAATCAGATTATTAATGAATTAGGCTGCATATAAATGTGTCTTATGTGGTTATAAACACAGTATGACTTGAGCACTGTGGGTGGAAGATATTTTTACAAAAATAGGAATATCAAAAATGTTATCTAATGTTCATATGCCTGTGTGCTCTGCACACTTAAGAGTCAGGGGATGTCAGATTCTGTAAAAAGGAGGAATTCAACATGGCTGCCTGCAGCATTCAGCTATGCTGTGATGCTTCATTTTTATAGTGCACAATAAGTCTTGGACTTTGAAAGGAGTACTATGGTCAGAAATTGACCAAAGATAAAAGGGGGATAGATGGTTGATAAACTGAGCAGCAACAAATGAAGTACAGTTGTTTCCACCTACATATTAATAAAGTGGCCAGTGAGTAGAAACACAAGGTTGGTGTTTATAATAAACTGGACAGTCTGTGGAAGCACAAGGTAGGTGTTTGTAATAAAGTGGTTCAATGAATGGATGTACAAGACAAGTGTTTCTAATAAAGTGGCCAGTGAGTGGAAGCACAAGGTAAGTGTATCTAATAAAGTGGCCAGTGAGTGGAAGCACAAGGTAAGTGTATCTAATAAAGTGGCCAGTAAGTGGAAGCACAAGGTAGGTGTTTCTAATAATGCAGCCAGTTAGCAGAAAAACAAGGTTTCTAATAAACTGGATGGTCTGTGGAAGCACATGGTAGGTGTTTCTAATAAAGTGGCCAATGAATGGAAGTACAAGGTAGGTGTTTCTAATAAAGTGTCCAGTAAATGGAAGTACAAAGTAGGTGTTTCTAATAAAGTGGCCAATGAATAGAAGTACAAGGTAGGTGTTTCTAATAAAGTGGCCAATGAATAGAAGTACAAGGTAGGTGTTTCTAATAAAGTGGCCAATGAATGGAAGCACAAGGTAGGTGTTTCTAATAAAGTGGCCAGTAAATGGAAGTACAAGGTAGGTGTTTCTAATAAAGTGGCCAGTAAATGGAAGTACAAGGTAGGTGTTTCTAATAAAGTGTCCAGTAAATGGAAGTACAAAGTAGGTGTTTCTAATAAAGTGTCCAGTAAATGGAAGTACAAAGTAGGTGTTTCTAATAAAGTGGCCAATGAATGGAAGCACAAGGTAGGTGTTTCTAATAAAGTGGCCAGTAAATGGAAGTACAAGGTAGGTGTTTCTAATAAAGTGGCCAGTGAGTGGAAGCACAAGGTAGGGATTTAGTATTCAAAGGTGTATATAATGTATGTGTGTGTGTAACAAAAGGTTTCTCCTCATCACCCCATGTTTTATGCAGCCTGCACATCTGAACCTCTTCTCCACACAGTCCCATGGCTGTGCTGCAGCATTGATTGCATTCACTCCGTAAAAAAAAGGGCTTACAGAAAATATGGAGGAACATTCAGATAACGGATCCAGCTCTCCATGATCCCCTTCTCTCATTGATCTGCGGCTTTCAGATAGAAACAGTGCCCCTGGGAAGGGCAGGAGCAGGAGGAGGCAGCACAAGGAATAAAAACAGGATGCAGCTTTACGCCTCCGCTGAATGAGACTGATGCTGTCTATTGTCCTGTGATTATTCTATGCGCTAAGCAGGACGGTTACTTCTGCTTGTTGAAAAAGAACATTTGGCAGATTTGAGGATGGCACTACACATCTGCATTGAATAACGCCATGTTTTGGCTCAGCTAACATCTGTGAACTTAGTGAATGAACTACCATGCTCCCTAGCTAGCAGACATTAGCTACGTTTCCTCACCTAAAAGAATGATGAAAGAAGTGAACTCTTAATATTTTTAATGAATCAAGCATTTTGTCAAATAATTTAGGATCCAAAAATGAGCCACACAATTCTTGATCTCTCTGTAAAATGTCATGTTTTGAAGGCTCAACTAATGTTTGCTAGCTACGTTTAGAAGTAGTGCTTGTTTGGGCTTGAATGGTTGACTGCAGCTAAATTTGGACATTGTTCAACATTGTACACTCAAAGAACATTACTTTGAAGAAACTGAAGTAACCCACTGCCCAAAAAATACTTTAAGCACTGATGAACATGCAGAATTGAATGTGATTAAATGCTGCATCTTACAATAACTTATGCTAATATAACGCAAATGTTTGGATTTGTAACTCATTCTTACTATTTTAGGTTACTTTTTACTTCACAAACTCAGAAAATCTACAGAGAATGTTTTATACATACATGTGGAATTAGAACTAATCTGGACCATCTTGCCAAATAGTGATGGCTTAATACCTCAGTGCAAAAGAGTTCACTATAGTGCCCAGCCAGCACAGAACCACACACACCAGCAGCAGCAGATCCAGCTCTACCTAATAAGCGACATAAGAAGTAGGGCACCGGAGGACACCCCAACAACCTCTGGATTATTAGTGCACCATTATATTGACTAAAATCCTGGATTCCATTGAGGGGAAAAGGCAAATGTTTGATCATTTAAAAAGAAAGTACGAAAATAGAGATTTCTCAGAGTTTTAGCGTCACTAAACGTATTAGCCATGGTCAACTCATTCTAACAACTTTCTCTCAGGTTGTGATTAATCCTTGTGCGAGTGCACATGAAAGTGTGCATTCATGATGTGCCAGTCATGTGAAACATGAGGAGCATCTTATATATCTAAGGGGTAAAAGATTCATACTATGTAAATATTTAGAAAACACAGCTGTTTTTATAATGGTTAAAAATCCTGGTTACAAAGTGATCCACAGTTTTGAGACAAAAAGTCCCCCCAGAAATGCCGAGACAGTTATCTGTAATGTAACTGTTACATTACATCATATTACAACCCCAAACAGGGTTAATTAGCATTCAGTCATCAGTAATACACAAACTACCCAGTGCATTTACATAACTTAGACATCTCATGGTATTGTGTAAATAAACAACTTATTAATATTGTGCTAAAAGTAACATTATTTGTTTGAAACATTTATTCTCTCTGATTTCTTTTGTAAACAACATTAAGCACTGATGAACATGCAGAATTGAATGTAATTAAGGTACTAAACACTGCATCTTAGAATAACTTATGTTAATATAACACAAATATTTGGGTTTGTAACTCATTCTTACTATTTTAAATTACATTTTATTTCAAATTCATTGTATAGAGAACGTTTTATACCTATATGTGTGATTAGAACTAATCTGGACCATCGTGCCAAATAATTATGGCTTAATACCTGAGTGCAAAAGTGCCCAGCCAGCACAGAACTGTGCACACCAGCAGTTCCAGCTCTACCTAATAAGCAACATAAGCAGCTGCTTAGGGCCCCAGAGGACACCCCAACAACCTCTGGGTTATTAGTGCACCATTACATTATTTAAAATTAGCATTAAGTTGACAGTAATACACAAGCTAGCCAGTGCATTTGCATAACTTAGACATCTTGTGGTATTGTGTAAATTAAAAACTTAATGCAATTAAAATTGTAATAAAGTAACATTATTTGTTTTAAACAGTTATTCTCTCTGTTTTCTTTTGTAAACAATTTCTAATGTGTAGGTCTCTGAGAGTGCCAGATGGTTCTTCAAGGGTTCTTAAAGAAAATGGTTCTTTGCATGATTAAAGGGTTCTCTGCATCGTGAAAGCGTTCTTCAGATTGATGGAGAATGTGTTGTAGATGATTCTGCATAGAACCTTTTTGAAAAGGTTTCTACGAGTCACTGCATGTCACTGAGACAACACTACTTACTCTGCTTGAGTGACATCAACAACAGAAAAGAGAAATTATTAAGAAATTATTAATATCAAAAGCAGAGCAGCTTCATTTTTCTGGAGATCCTCCTGGGATCTCCTGGGCCAATCTCTCCAGTTGCCAATGGCAACAGACTAAAGTAAGTTGCATTAAACTGATTAAACTCTGAGATCAAATTTGATGGCATGAAATCATCTTAAAATGCAACAAATCAATATGTGCTCAATTTTATGAAGGGAAAAGCATAAAACAACAAAAATGTCCTTGAAGGAACTTTCCATTGGGGCAAGGCGGCCACACTGATGACATCAGATGAAGGATGGTTGATCCAGGAACATGCTGTTCCCTGAACACTTTTTGAGCTTAACAATAGTTTTATATTCTTTCACAGGCAAAAACAAAGAGCACATTCAGTTTCTCTGAAGCCTCCTTTCCATGTGCCATTTAAATCATCTTCCATAAACACTAACCTGACTCGGAGCCAGAGGAATTCTTTCACCCAAGACTCTACATCCTCTACATGCGACAAAACAAAGGAGTCGTCTCTTTGCTTTGCGCTTTTCTCTCGCATCTGTCTGCAAATCAGGCTGTGTTTGTCTCACACGTCTGCTTCCTGTCAACCCTTTTGCATTCTTTTTTTGTCCTTCATCTGAAGGTCTCT
This sequence comes from Pygocentrus nattereri, assembly GCF_015220715.1. Lineage (NCBI taxonomy): Eukaryota > Metazoa > Chordata > Actinopteri > Characiformes > Serrasalmidae > Pygocentrus > Pygocentrus nattereri. The sequence goes on from NC_051229.1 coordinate 36,158,333, forward strand.
TCAGTCGCTCCTTGATATACAGGTCTTGCTCTGTTTGGGTTTGTTTGAGAGTATGGGTGTGTGGATTTGTGGGTGAGGTTTGGGATGAAGTTAAAAATATTCTTTTTTATAAAGTCTTGCTTTATATAGGTAGCTAGGGATATCTGAAATGCATATATGATATTACATATACAGTACTATGCAAAAGACAAAGACTACTCTTCATTTGTTTCATTTCCAAATAAATTGGAAATTTATCATTTTTTCAGGCGGCATTTTTTAGCAAATTTCAGATACAATATATGACAGACAAAGCCAAAGAAAATCAAAAGATGTTTTTAAACCTGGAGTTCAAAAATGTGGCTCCTAACAACCACCTGGAAGATCTGGTAGACACCAAAACTGCCCCCATCCGATAAACAGCATCTAAAACTTCCATCTCTGAGAGAGAGGAGAGAATCAAGCTGCTTCAGATCTGAAAACATCCACAGGTGTTTCTGTCCATCCTTCCACTGTGAGAAGACCACTCAGTGCTATGTGTCTGAAAGGATGTGTAGCTGATCAAGAAGAGCCTCACTGAGAAAAGGAGACGGACACATCAAACAAAGAAGCTGAACGATGGACTGACCACCCAGACCTCAACACCACTGAATGTGTTTGATTACTTCAGAAAATCATCAACCAGCTTCTCAGACTGAACTTTGGAGGTGTGTCTGCAGATTTACTTGAGAAACTGAAAGTGAGTCTCCTGAAAAGAATGGAAGCTGGAATAAAGGTGACTCAGTGAAAATAAGGTTATATTTAGTTGTTGAAGCTTCTATGTAATTTTTCTATTAATTATGTTTTCTGCTTTTTTATAGGACATTATTATTAGGGGACATGACCCTCGTGACATTGTACAAAAACAAATCTGTGTGTGTGTGTGTGTGTGGGCTGCTGTTGTGGGCAGTTTAATTCACCGTGAGCTCGGAGGGCAAACAGAACAAGGACACTGCCACTTCTCCAACTACTTCATTAATCAATCAACCAACTTAGCAAATTAATCTAATTAACTACTAATTACGCATCTGGGCATTACGCCAACACACGTTCACTTCTTGACCCCCAAATCCAAGTCATGTAGCCTGGACTGTGATGAAGAGGCTGCACACCTCTCTCTCTCTCTCTCTCTCTCTCTCTCTCTCTCTCTCTCTCTCTCTCTCTCTCTCTCTCTCTCTCTCTCTCTCTCTCTCTCTCTCTCTCTCTCTCTCTCTCTCTCTCTCTCTCTCTCTCTCTCTCTCTCTGTCTCTCTCTCTCTCTCTCTCTCTCTCTCTCTCTCTCTCTCTCTCTCTCTCTCTCTCTCTCTCTCTCTCTCTCTCTCTCTCTCTCTCTCTCTCTCTCTCTCTCTCTCTCTCTCTCTCTCTCTCTCTCTCTCTCTCTCTCTCTCTCTCTCTCTCTCTCTCTCTCTCTCTCTCTCTCTCTCTCTCTCTCTCTCTCTCTCTCTCTCTCTCTCTCTCTCTCTCTCTCTCTCTCTCTCTCTCTCTCTCTCTCTCTCTCTCTCTCTCTCTCTCTCTCTCTCTCTCTCTCTCTCTCTCTCTCTCTCTCTCTCTCAACACATACACATCAGCTGCCCTACCAGTGTGAGGCTCTGGTCCAGCTCCTCAATGGTGAGTCCAGCATTGAAGGCATCTTCCTCTGGATCCATCTCACAACGATGATCCATGCGGTTCTTAGGGTCCTCCTGCCAGCCCGGTTTGCGGTCCATTGCAGTACGCCAGGCCCTTTGAATTCTAGGAAAATAAACAAGCAATTTGAAATAGTCCATTAACTCACTAACCTTGTCTCACCTCACATCTCACCCATGAACCAGAGTGTCTATGTCATTTAACTTGTTGAGCAGGCATGTTTACATGACAATGAAATGGATCAGCATGTGGAACTGTGTGTTACTGTTTTCTGTCACTTTTTACATGAAAGGATAGTTCCATTCCAAAAGCTGCATTCAAAGTATTGTAAAATACTTGATATAGACGCACATCAGACACTTCACAACAACTGAACTTGTGATTATTGTGCCACCTTGTAAAAAGTAACTCACTCAAACGGCTCTATACACCCGAAATAGTGTGCTATTTTAGTTTCATTTAACAATTTGTTCCGGCCATGCAAGCTGATTGGTTGAGAGGCGTTCTAACTGTGCTGATATTTTTGCTGCAACATCACAAGTTTTTAACAAACACTGTCTCACTCTGCTGAGATGCCGTAGCTAAGCAACGAGTTTGACGGGATTGTACTTCTTTCTTTGTGCACAGACAGAAAATGGATACTTTTAAGATCACATTTGACCGACAGCCGATTTGGTCAGACTCTGAAGATGAGACTACTCTAAATTCCCAAACTGTCATTATCACGGCCTTTGGCCAAATCACAATAACACACTCCGTCTCTTGTTCTATTGTTTAATTACAACCCCAATTCCAGTGAAGTTGGGACGTTGTGTAAAACATAAATGAAAACAGAATACGATGATTTGCAAATCCTTTTCAACCTATATTCAATTGAATACACTACAAAGACGAGATATTTAATGTTCAAACGGATAAAATTTATAGTTTTTTGCAAACATTCACTCATTTTGAATTTGATGCCTGCAACACGTTCCAAAGGAGTTGGGACAGGGGCAACAAAAGGCTGGGAAAGTTGAGGAATGCTCAAAAAACACCTGTTTGGAACATTCCACAGGTGAACAGGTTAATTGGAAACAGGTGAGTGTCATGATTGGGTATAAAGGGAGCATCCCTGAAAGGCTCAGTCGTTCAGAAGCAAGGACGGGGCGAGGTTCACCACTTTGTGAACAACTGCATGAGCAAATAGTCCAATAGTTTAAGAACAACATTTCTCAATGTGCCATTGCAAGGAATTTAGGGGTTTCATCATCTACAGTCCATAATATCATCAAAAGATTCAGAGAATCTGGAGAAATCTCTGCAAGTAAGCGGCAAGGCAGAAAACCAACATTGAAGGCCCGTGACCTTCGATCCCTCAGGCGGCACTGCATTAAAAACCCACATCATTCTGTAATGGATATTCCCACATGGGCTCAGGAACACTTCGGAAAACCACTGTCAGTGAACACAGTTTGTTGCTCCTTCTACAAGTGCAAGTTAAAACTCTGCCATGCAAAGCGAAGCCACATATCAACACCACCCAGAAACGCCGCCGGCTTCTCTGGGCCGAGCTCATCTGAGATGGACTGACGCAAAGTGGGAAAGTGTCCTGTGGTCTGACGCGTCCACATTTCAAACTGTTTTTGGAAATCATGGACGTCGTGTCCTCTGGGCCAAAGAGGAAAAGGACTGTCTGGATTGTTATCAGCGCAAAGTTCAAAAGCCAGCATCTCTGATGGTGTGGGGGGTGTGTTAGTGCCCATAGCAGGGGTAACTTGCACATCTCTGAAGGCACCATTAATGCTGGAAGGTACATACAGGTTTTGGAGCAACATCTGCTGCCATCCAAGCAGCGTCTTTTTCAGGGACGTCCTGCTTATTTCAGCAAGACAATGCCAAGCCACATTCTGCACGTGTTACAACAGCGTGGCTTCGTAGTAAAAGAGTGCGGGTACTAGACTGGCCTGCCTGCAGTCCAGACCGGTCTCCCATTGAAAATGTGTGGCGCATTATGAAGCTCAAAATACGACAGCGGAGCCCCCGGACTGCTGAGCAGCTGAAGCTGTACATCAAGCAAGAATGGGAAAGTATTCCACCTACAAAGCTTCAACAATTGGTGTCCTCAGTTCCCAAACGCTTATTGAGTGTTGTTAAAAGGAAAGGTGATGTAACACAGTGGTAAACACGCCCCTGTCCCAACTTCTGTTGCAGGCATCAAATTCAAAATGAGTGAATATTTGCATAAAACAATAAAGTTTATCTGTTTGAACATTAAATATCTTGTCTTTGTAGTGTATTCAATTGAAAATAGGTTGAAAAGGATTTGCAGTTTGCAATATTCTGTTTTTATTTATGGTTTACACAACGTCCCAACTTCAATGGAATTGGGGTTGTAAATTCTAGCTTCTATGGTCAGGTACTGCATGATTTGTGGAGTATGATTGTGGCTGAATCCCAAATTATTATTTCTTAGCTGTATTTTGCTCTGTTGGGCTGCAGGATCCAGTATTTATTTAAATTACTACATAGTGCATTATGTAGGGAGCAGGGAGCCGTTCAAGATTTAGCCCCAGCATGGGAATAGCACACTGCTGGATTGGTACTAAATAAGATTCATAATTTGGTGACCCAAAAGTACTTATAAGGTGGAGATTTTTGCATTAAACAGTGCTACTTTATGATATATTCATTATGTTACGAAAAAAAGTTCATGAAATGACTGCAATATACAGCAATGGGTGACTGAGCATTCTTCTCATTCAGCTGTCCATGGTTGGTTAGCAATGATACCATAGTCAAAGAACTACAGTTATTGGTAAAATACTTGTGTTGTTTATTATTAATAATAAATTATTTTCAGAAACAATGTGTAGTTTATCATATTTTATGTTGGCCTCTGTTTTATAAAAGCAGTAAACCATAAGAGGCCATGTGTTTTTATCATGGGGAACAGGGTTTTAAGCACGCTGCAAAGCGATAATTGTATATTGTGGCCATTTCATGAACTTTTAACTTTTTGTTATTGCTTTATTTATCCCTCCCATGGCCAAAGTGTATTACACACTTCTATAGCCTAAGAGTAGCTCAACCATTAAAGTCCCTGTACTTAATTAAGAATAAGTCTTAGTATGCAGGGAGCCAGTGATTTTAAGGGGTTTAAAGTGGGTGCCTTGATTTATTGGATGCACAGCGACGCAGAAGTTTCTGAGCGAGCTAACCATTTGAAATTGTTTGCTAGAATGCAGATTGGAATGCAAGTATGCAAGCTAGCAGTGGTGGACAGTAACAAAGTAAATGTTAAAAAGACCAATCAGGGCACAGCGGTCACTTTGTTTTGAGCTTGTGCAGTGCAGCACACGGTTCAATGTCAGCTGAACAGCGTAAAATTTTAGGACAGTCTATTCAACATAAATGATGAACTAACCTAACTTTGTGTAAATAGAGCTCAATATAGAAATATGTCCACATATGCAGTCGAGACTGAGGCAGCTTTTTTCTGAATTTCTACAAACACCATTTCATTTTATAGTAAATGAGTTTGGGCTGGTTCATGTTTATGAACAGACGCCTACAGATCAACATAGTAAAGGAGCTCATCTGTGATCCTGAGTTTAAAGCCAGTTTTTATTCAACTTAAACTTGGAACTAAGTTGTAAATAAATCTGAAACTGAAACTTTGCTTGTGTGTAAAAAGTAATTTCAGAGCCACTCGGTTCTCCCTGATGGAAACTGTTTACCTTCAGTGTTTTGTGCTTCTGATCATTTTAATAGACGTCAGCGTCACTAATTAATGACGTTCTATTAAAAGACTGGTTTACCAAGAGAGACGCTGGAGGACTTTCACCTGAAATGAGTTCATGAAGCCAGTCTGGTTATAAAAATGATAACAGGACATCAGAGCCAGAATTACTCTTTTAGTACTTTTACTTTATACTTAAGTACATTTGAAGGGAAATACTTTAGTACTTTTACTCAAGTGGAGGTCTAAAGGGAGGAACTTCTACTTTTACTGGAGGAATATTTTACCTTGGGTATCTCTACTTTAACTCAAGTACGTGATTTGTGTACTTCATCCACCACTGATAGTCAGCACACTCACTCGTTTTAGTTACAGATCATATCACTTCAAAATGTACTTAAAACTAAGATTCACTAAAACTTAACTCAGCTTGGTTAGCTATTAGACTAGCTAGCTAGCATATCTGCCATACAACGTGCAGACTTAGCAACCATTTCAAGTTGTTAAACTGAAGGCTTCTCTATAAAAATGTCTCATTATTTGAAGCTGTTACTATTATTTAAAGTTTATAGTAGGGTTTACCTTTGTACAGTGCAAAGCCTGCAGCTTATAACAAGCTGCATAATGCAGTTCACATGTTTGAACCATGCATTTTAGCTGAAAGACCACCAGCACTTGTTCCGAGTGCACCAAAAGACACATCAACGCAGCTGTCCAGTCAATATAGAGGATGGGTTTTCACTCTTCAGCCATTCATGCAACTTGGAAGAAAAGCTAGTTTTGGCTGTTCTGACTGTTTGCATGTTGACAGACTCGACTCGGACACTCAGCACAGAGTTACCACTGATTACCACTGTCTGAATGCGATAAAGTGTTTGTGCCATAAGAAGAGTACAAATAGAAGCACAAATAGAATCTTATTTCTGGCTGTCATATATTAGTTTTAAAGTTGTTATCAAATAATTAATAGTAGATCCTTAATCCTTAAATCCTGCTAATTCAGTCTTCACCATTATTCCTCTTTTGTTTGTGTTTCCTCTTTTTGTTGCTTACTTCTTCTACTCCACGTCCTCCAATCCCCCCTCCCAGCTATTCCGGGTGTTATTATTGTGTGTGATCTCTTAGGATAATCTGCTCAAGCGTGTTTCTCCTGTCCTCGCCCGTATCCATCCCAGCCTGACACTAATGTAATTTAGCCCTTGATTGGGTTTCTGTAGCCAGATTAGGGTTCATCCGCAGGTGAGCGGCCCGCATAACCCCAGCTCCAAAGCCGCTCCGGAGGAACACAAGCATGGAAGTCTGTGTTTGTGATGGAGCGAGGACAAAACAAACACGCAGCTTCTGAACCTGCGCACGATCGCCTGTAATTGAATTTGTCCAGCGGCCATTTGCTGCAGTCGATATGAATTACTTTCTAAGGGTTCCATAAGGTCACTCAGGTCAGAGAGGAAGGCATCAGAAGGAGTCGGATTTCGTCCTTATTTCAGTGGATGGCGCATTACACAGGCCGCTTACACTGTAATAATTGTATTATCGATTCAACATAAGCAGATTTAGCTTCTAGATTGCTCGTGTATTAAGGTTAGAGATGAACACTATCAGGCTCTGGGAGGCGGACTTTTTTGTGCTTGTGCTATGTAGCGGCAAACTACTGCGCTATTTTTGTTTGAAAAAGATTGTGAAAAATGATCCTACAATGCGCTGCAGTGTACAAACTACCTTCCCTACACTGTCAGAAAAAAGGTACATTTTTCATCTATCAAAAGATAAACAGTGTGAATGTACCTTCTGAGGTACAACGACAGATTAACCGTCTCAGTTTGACGTCATGCAACATCAAATGATGTGTGACATGTGTAAAGACATTTCATGACAAAATGGACCAACTTATGACTCTTCCAGTTTTTGGGTTTTTGTTTAATTCTACACTATTCGCTCAAGGAGATGTAAACAAAGTTATTCAGAGTGGTTTGGTGCTCGATTGTAGAGACCCAGATGTCTTTACAGTAGTGGTGATGGAACCAGAGGTCACCGTAATATGTTAGTAGCTAGCTAAATTTCCCGTTCCACCTTAAGTAGTATAGCAGTTCTGACACCTGAAGCACGACATTTAACTGCTGCTACATTTAAGGTGGAACAGGAAAATTCAAACAAGAAGCTGGGAAATATCTGATTGAGCTTCATATCACTGAAGAATTAAAAGTGGGCGATAATTAATAATGTCCTAAATGTAACTAAAGCCCAGCAGTGAGGAGCTGAACTTTACCTTCCTCTGCCGTCACTGTATATGGGCAGGGTCGCCTACAGAGCGGCGCTAGGAGCTGTTAATGAAGTGATGCTCTTTTTATTTGAGGGTCCCATTTCAAAGGGAAGATTTTAACCAGTACCCCTTGTAACTCAGTTCCAAGGTGCAAACAGACACTCAAAAACAAGGAATAAATGGGATTGGGCCTAAATTACTGAAGACATACGATTGAGAATGGGTGTAGAAGACCTTGAAAACCTATAGTGTACCCTGCCTTATCTGATGGTATGTGACTGCTATCACAGAGTGATGAATTCCATTCTGTATAGTAACATTTTGTATAAACCAGCCATTAGGGGTGTACTTTGTGTACTTCTGGTGCCGGTCCCAAGCCCAGGTAAATGGTGAGGGTTGCGCCAGGAAGGGCATCCAGCGTAAAACTTGTGCCAAAACTATCATGCGGATCACAAATATGATTGCCATACTGGATCGGTCGAGGCCCGGGTTAACAACGACCGCCTCCGGTGCTGTTGACCAGCAGGGTGCCGGTGGAAATTGGACTACTGTAGGCCGAAGACCATCAAAGAGGAGAGGAGGAAGGCGGGTTAGAAGGCAGCGAGAGAGAAGGAAAGGCAGGAGTGTGGAGGTTAGAGTAGGGACTCTGAACATTGGGACAATGGCTGGTAAAGGCAGAGAGCTTGCAGACATGATGGAGAGAAGGAAGGTAAATATTCTGTGTGTCCAGGAGACCAGATGGAAAGGAAGCAAGGCCAGGAACATTGGAGGTGGATTCAAACTGTTCTATCATGGTGTAGAGAGGAAGAGACATGGAGTAGGGATAATCCTAAAGGAACAGCTTGGGAAAAGTGTTCTGGATGTAAAGAGAGTGTCAGACAGGATCATGAGCCTGATGGTTGCAGGCAGTTCAGGGAAAAATTGCAACAGGCCCTTGGGGGCATTGAGGAGCTAACTGAGGACTGGGAAACTACAGCTAAGGTGGTGAGAGAAACTGGCAAAAATGTGTTGGGTGTTTCGTCTGGTCAGAGGAAAGAAGACAAGGAAAGTTGGTGGTGGAATGAGGAAGTCCAGGAGAGTATTCAGAAGAAGAAGGCAGCTAAGAAAAAGTGGGATAACCAGAGAGATGAAGGAAGTAGGCAGGAGTTCTGTGAGGCTAGTTGCATAGCAAAAAGAATGGTGGCAAAGGCAAAGGCTCAGGCCTATGATGAGCTGTATGAGAGGCTGGACAGTAAAGAAGGAGTAAAGGACTTGTATCGTTTGGCTAAACAGAGAGACAGAGCTGGAAAGGATGTACAGCAGGTTAGGCTGATAAAGGATAGAGAGGGAAATGTACTAGTGAGTGAACAGAGAGTGTTGAGTAGATGGAAGGAGTACTTTGAAGAACTAATGAATGAGGAAAACGAGAGAGAGGAGGACAACGGGGGGAGAGATTGTGGATCAGGAAGTGCAGAGAATTAGTAAGGTGGAAGTGAGGGCAGCTTTAAAAATGATGAAGAATGGAAAGGCAGTTGGTCCAGATGACATACCTGTGGAGGTATGGAGATGTTGAGGAGAGAAGGCAGTGGACTTTTTAACCAGGTTGTTTAACAAAATCCTGGAGAGTGAGAGGATGCCTGATGAGTGGAGAAGCAGTGGACTGGTCCCCATTTTTAAGAACAAGGGTGATGTGCAGAGCTGCAGTAACTACAGAGGTATAAAGTTGATGAGCCACACCATGAAGTTATGGGAAAGAGTTGTTGAAGCAAGGCTAAGGCGAGAGGTTCAGATCAGTGAGCAGCAGTTTGGTTTCATGCCCAGAAAGAGTAGAGTTGAGAGTGTTGGTAGAGAAGTACAGAGAAGGTCAGAAGGAGCTACATTGTGTCTTTGTGGATCTAGAGAAGGCATATGATAGGGTGCCAAGAGAGGAACTGTGGTACTGTATGAGGAAGTCAGGTGTAGCTGAAAAGTATGTTAGGGTGGTGCAAGACATGTATGAGGATAGTGAGACAGTGGTGATGTGTGCAGTTGGAGTGACAAATGGTTTCAAGGTGAAGGTGGGGTTTCATCAGGGATCAGCTTTGGTTGACAGATGAGGTCAGGCAGGAGGCTCCGTGGACCATGATGTTTGCAGATGACATTGTAAACTGTGGTAAGAGTAGAGAACAGGTGTCAGGGCTGATGTGTGACAGAAGGATAGCAGCAAGAGTGAAAGGGAAGGTTTAGAAGACAGTAGTGCGTCCTGCTATGATGGATGGTTTGGAGACTGTGGCTCTGTCTAAAAGACAGGAGGCTGAGCTGGAGGTGGCAGAGATGAAGATGCTGAGATTTTCATTGGGAGTGACAAGGATGGACAAGATTAGAAATGAGCAGATCAGAGGGACAGTGAAGGTGGAGCGGTTTGGAGATAAAGCCAGAGAGGCCAGGTTGAGATGGTTTGGACATGTGTTGAGGAGGAATAGTGGATATATTGGTCAAAGAATGTTGGAGATGGAGGTACCGGGTAGAAGGAGAAGAGGTAGACCTCAGAGAAGGTTTATGGATGTAGTGAAGGTGGACATGGAGATGGTTGGTGTAAAAGTAGAGGAGGCAGTGGATAGGGCAAGATGGAGGCAGATGATCCGCTGTGGCGACCCCTAAAGGCAGCAGCCGAAAGAAGAAGAAGATTTTGTATGCAGGAATAGTGGTTTGGAATGCTTATTATTGGTTGGCTTATTATTAGTATGAAGAAAATGTTCAGTCACAGACACCAGAAACCAGATACAATTTTACACCTCATGACACCTTTTTTAACATTTAAAAGTCATCAGCCGCCTAAACGTTTCATGACGAATGGACAAACTTATGTCTCTTCCAGTTTTGGGGTTTTTGTTTAATTCTGCATTATTCACTCAATGAGATGTAAACAAAGTTATTCAGAGTGATTTGGTGTGAAATGGTTGATTGCAGAGACCCAGATGTCTTTACTGTGGTGGTGATAGGAACCAGGGGTCACTATGACTACAACACAAATATAGCCATTGTATTATCATCATCATCATCATCATCATTGCTACCCACTTAGTCCTGACAGCATCACAGTAGCAGTTGGGAGACCCCGTCCCCCGCAACTTCCTCCAGCTTGTTCCCTGGGACCCCAAGCTGCTCCCAGGCCAACTTGGAGATATAATCCCTCCAGCAGGTCCTAGGACGACCCCGGAGTCTTGTCCTGTAAGGCTATGCCTGGTACGCCCCCACCGGGAGGCATCCAGGGGTCATCCGGATCAGAAGCCGACCAGTAAACAGAGAGCTTCGCCTTAGGGCTCAGCTCCCTCTTCACCACTTCAGTCCGGTACAGTGACCGCATTACTGTCCCAGCCTGCGGCTGATCTCACGATCCCTCTTCCCATCACTCATGAACAAGACCCTGAGATACTTAAACTCCTCCACCCGGGGAAGGTCCTTTCCCCTTACATAGAGTTTGCATACCATCCTGTTCCAGGCAAAGCCATTTTATTTACTATCCAAAACCACCAGTGAACCTACATGTGTCTTCGGAGTTTATATGGAATGTTGATGATGGGATAATAGTGGAAAATCTGAAGTAATCCTTTTTCTTTCGGGACTATTTTGCCTCACAATGCCCTGAATGTATCCCTCCACCATGAATGGATTAAACAAATAGCCAAGGCCCTCTCAAAACTATCAAAAAGTTTAATTAGGTGATTTAATCATTACTACTTAGAATAAAAACTGTGGACATTAAACTTATTTGACATCTGGTTAGACATCTGGTGAAGGTATTTATCAAAAGCATAAGATATTCATGCTGATTTTTACCAAGTTAGTGTTGCTTCCGAACCTTTGGCCAGTGTCATATATCATGGCCAGTATTACTTTTAAATGTCTCAGGTCTGTTCTGCCCTCTGTCCATGCTGCCTCCCTCTGGTAAGGTCAGGTAAAATGCTGAAACACTCACACTATGGCCTTGCTCTCCCACATCAGCTGCTGCTCCCGGCGACGGGGACTGTTATCTTCCTCCTCAGTCCGCTGATGGCGGTTTCTATGACAACAGACAGCAGACAGGACAGGGCACAGGGTGCAGCGCATTGTTAAGTTGAGATTACTGTTTGAGGAGGAAAAGCTGAAACGGCTCTGCTTGAATCCAAAGTGAGTGATTTCAGGCTGCAAGTTTCGAAATGTGCTTAAATAAGAAAAGTCACCTGTCACTAATCTTGCTGTGATGAAATCTGTCCTGTACTCTGTATGTGTGGCACCTTGGCAGTGGCCTAAAACAATTTCTCAAGCAGCTCACTCACCTCTCCATCTTCAAGCCTCCCAGTCCTCCACCACTATGGTTGCAGAAGCGATGATACTTGTGTCCTTCCTCCTAAAAAAAACCCAAACAAACCAGTAGTCAACGAAAATAGTGCCTTTACAGAGCACAGCAACAATCCCATGTGGGCAGATGACTCCACACTGCTACAGTAAGGCCAATGACAAACCAAACAAACCAGTGTGAATTAGGAGGACCACTTTAGAAAAGTGTGAATAGACAGAAAACATTCTAGGGCAGATTGGAAGAGAATACTCTAGAAAATTACGAATGAGTCAGAATACTCTAGATTCTGTGAATGAGGCAGAACATTCTAGAACAGACTGATTGGAACATTTTGGAACAGTGTGCATGGGGCTTTCTAGAATGAATGGAAGGGAGGAAAACAGGACCATTTGAATGGGGGCATTGTAGGACAGTGGAATAGTCAACTGTGTGTGAATGAGGGAGAACATTCTAGAACATAGTGATCGGAAGATTCTCTTCTTGTAGAACATTGTTAATGGAAAGAGAATCTTCTAGAACATTGTGAAGTGTTAGAATATTCCAGAGCTGTGTGTGATTGAGGATAAACATTCTAGAACTGTGAATGGAAGAGAACATTCCACAACATTGTGAACAGATGGAGAGCATACTAGATAATATTCTAAACATATGTGTGAATAAGGAAGAACAATCTAGAACAATGTGAATGGAATATTCCAGAACTATGTGAATCTGGGCATTTTAGGGCACTGGGTAGGGAGAATAACAGAGAACCATGTAAAAGGGGCATTCTAGGACAGTGGGAGGGAAATTCTAGAACACTGTGAATTAAGGTGAATGTTTTTGGGCATTGAGGACTTAGGAGATCATCATGTAATGCATAATCCTACAAATGAGGGAGAACATTCTAGGACAGTACAATTGGAAGAGAACATCCTAAAATATTATAAATAGGTTAGAATAATCTAGAACTGGGTGTGAATGAGGGAGAACATTCTAGAGCATAGCAATCAGAAGATAATATTCTAGAACACTGAATGGAATGGATAGAGAATGCTCTAGAACATTATGAAGTGTTAAAAAATTCTAACTGTGTGTGCATGAGGGAGAACGTTCTAAAACTGTGTAAATGGAAGAGAATTCCACAACATTCTGAACAGATGGAGAGCTTCCTAGATAAACATATGTGAGGCAGTCATGGGCTGGAGGTTAGGGAACCAGCCTTGTGTCTAGAGGGTTGCCCCCCTCAGCTGACAGTACGTGACTAAAGTGCCCTTGAGCAAGACACCCAACCCCCAATTGCTCCCTGGGCGTTGTGGTTAGTGTGGCAAGTGTGCTCCCTAGTGTGTGTGTTCACTAGTGTGCATGTATGTGGGTGATTCACTGCATGGGTGGGTTAAATGGGGAGGTCCAATTCCTCTGTGTGTAAACACAGTAGGCTAATGGTTCTGAACTGTCTATGTGTGAATGAGGAAGAACATTCTAGAACAACGTGAGTGAAAACAGAGAACCATGTGAAAGGAGCATTCCAGGACAGTGGGAGCAAACATTCTTGAAAAGGTTCCGCCCCTGTCTTGCAGTCTGCAGACAGTCTCTTCTCTCCTGAGCAGCTGTAAAGTCCACTGTGCTTGTTTCTCCAGTAGCGTCGGTTTTGCCGTATCAGTTTGTTCCAGATTCGATTCTGAAAGTCCATTCAGTGTCTTCTCCACACAGTTACAGCACTGAACACACTATTCCTCCTCCAGTAGCCACTGAGCTCACTGGTAGGCAGGCAGTAACGACTCTGTTCGAGATGACATCATCTTCTTACAAAGGAAAAGGGCTGGAATTCCAACAAGACCTTTCAGGCAGCTGAGAAAAGTGGCTTCTGTGATTGAGAGCTTCTCCCTTTGAAGGGAACGTTGAGCTTAGGGACTTTGCAGAACGTTTACATGCACAAAAAGCTACACAACCCACTAAAGGAAAGACAGTACCCAAAGATGAAAACGAGGGTGTTCGCCTTAGGAAATGAAAACGCAATCAGGTTTCCTTCTGCATCGTTTTAGCTCGCTGAGAATCTATCCATCTTGCTGTGTGCCAAATGAGGTGCCAACAGGTAGTAAAGCACTCTATAAATCGTCCGCCTGATGCCGCAGACAGAACGGGCCGTTCCCAGACACAGCAGCCGGTTGTCAGTGGGCACTGCCAAATCTGTGATTTGTAGACTTGAGTCTGTGTGCTCAGATGGTTTAGAGTATGGCTCATCTTGGTTCCAGCAGTAATGAGTTCTGGAGAATGACATCAACGACTCGTGGAAGCTAATGAAGTGTAGTTTGATTGGTCCTGGGCAGCTGGAGCTGCAGCTCTGCAAGCTGATTTACTGTATGTCCAAACATTTGTAGACACCTGCACCTCCAGCATTTCTTCTGAAAATAAAGGATATTAATAGGGAGTTTGTTCCCTTTTTGCTGCAGTAACAGCCTCTACTCTTCTGGGAAGGCTTTACACTAGATGCTGGAACATTGTTGTGAGGATTTGATTGAGCATTAGTGAGGTCAGGATTTTGATGTGGGATGGTCAGTTATGGATCATAAATCATCCCAAAGGTATTGGCTAGAGCTTCATCACTCCAGAGAACAAACTCCACAGCCCAATACCTGGGGGCTTTATACCCCTTTAGCCCACGCTTGGCGTTGGGCATGCTGACCTTAGGGGCTCAGGTCTGTTGGTCAGTGCTTTTTTGTAGAGTTTACAGAAGCTGTGTGCGACTGAACCACTGTATCAGCAATAAATGCAATTTAAAGTAGCTGAACTCACCCATTTTCCTCATCCACTAGAAAACACACGCCTGCACATTGTAATGCACATTTTAATAGGCAATTATGGTTAGTTTGCTGAATTTAACAGATTGGGGGAAAAATATTTAACTCAGAAAATTTATACTCAATTAAAATATACAATTAGACATATATTACATTTGTTCCCTTTAGAGGATGTGATAACATTTCACATAGAAAATCAATAAAACATGTAATTTGTTTGAAATTTTGCATATAACTGTATATCATTAAGCAATCCCACCAGAGCCATTCTGTAGCCCTGAGCCTGGTAAGCTAACCATGCCAAGGAAAGTGTGCTGAGCAGTTTGAAAGCATGTGTCCAGGGGGAAATGCCACCGGTCTGTGCTTAGAAATGTTGCACCGTATTGTGGAAAATAAACCACAGAGCGCCTCTCAGCCAGTCACACTGCAAGGTCTGAACTAACTCTGGTCGGATCTTGTATAAACAGGTCAGAACACAGCTTTTACTTTACACCCAGATTCATTCTAACCTATGATCTCCCACATCACACATACAAGACGCATGCAGGCTATTCTGAGCCTGATGTTTTCTCCAGGTCTCTGCGGAGTGCTCTCTCAGTGTCTGAACATGCTGACATTGATCGAACATCAACACTCCCCCGGTCTCTGAGCACAGGGTCTAACAGATGTTAAAACAAGTAGGAGGAGTGAGACTGAGAGATCGGTCTGATTAATAACTTCAGAGGGAGTGTTTATGAGAGTTTCATCGAAGGGGTGGCCAGGGCCAGTAATGGGAATAATAAATCTATTTCTTTTTTAATAAAGTGCGTAATAAGCAAGGCAGAGGGAGTCAGGCTGGAGTTTCCACTTTGCAGTCTGGAATGCTGGAAGACTTTCAGAAATTTTAAGCACAACCCCAGTTCCATTGAAGTTCGGATGATGTGTAAAACATAATTAAAAACAGAATACGATGATTTGCAAATCCTTTTCAACCTATATTCAATTGAATATACTACAAACACACGATATTTAATGTTAATGGATAAACTTTATTGTTTTTTGCAAATATTCACTCATTTTGAATTCGATGTCTGCAACACGTTCCAAAGAAGTTGGGACAGGGGCGTGTTTCCCACTGTGTTACATCACCTTTCCTTTAACACTCAGTAAGCGTTTGGGAACTGAGGACACTGATTGTTGAAGCTTTGTAGGTGGAATTCTTTCCCATTCCTGCTTGATGTACAGCTTCAGCTGCTCAGCAGTCCGGGGTCTCCGTTGTCTTATTTTGCGCTTCATAATGCGCCACACATTTTCAATGGGAGACGGTCTGGACTGCAGGCAGGCCAGTCTAGTACCCGCACTCTTTTACTACGAAGCCACGCTGTTGTAACACGTGCAGAATGTGGCTTGGCGTTGTCTTGCTGAAATAAGCAGGACGTCCCTGAAAAAGACGCTGCTTGGATGGCTGCAATTTATGTTTTACACAACGTCCCAACTTCATTGGAATTGGGGTTGTATACATATAGTCGCAAACGTGAACAACACATTTCAAATAAGGTTTTGTTGATTTTTTTTTTTTTGCCTGAAATCCTCCACAGAGAACTTCAATGTGCAAATTTTAGTTCATAATTTCCATTTGTTGGCTGAGTTTAACAGAATTTTCTTGCCAAAATGTTAAATTCAGCAAACAACCAGTAATTATGCATTGAAATATGTACAGATGTGCGTTCTCTGTAGAGGATGTGTTAAATTTTCACTGAGAAAATCAAATGTCCCAACTTTTGCATATGACATGACATCATGCAAATGGATATGGGCCAATACTAACTAAAACAAAGAGATTTTTATTACTTCAATTTAAATCCCCCCACCCAAACCCTGCCATCTCCTCCTCCCCCTCAACTAATTGTGAGTAATGGCAGCATATGAAAGAGAGTCTTCTTTAAATCTTTTAAAATTTGGTGAAATGGAATCTGGAGCAGTCAACTCTGGGTTTGGCGAATGCCAGGAGAACATTACTTGTCTGACCGCTTTGTGCTGACTGTAAAGTTTGGTGGAGGAGGGATAATGATATGGGGTTGTTTTTCAGGGGTTTTGGTTCCAGTGAAGTGAAACCTTAATGCCCTGACCTCAACCATCCAACACCTTTGGGATGAACTAGAATGGACACTGTAAGCCGGACCCTCTTGACCAACATTAGTGATCAAACACCTTTGGGATGAACCAGACCCTCTTGTCCAACATCAGTGATCAAACACCTTTGGGTTGAACAAGACCCTCTCGTCCAACATCAGTGATCAAACACCTTTGAGATGAACCAGACCCTCTCGTCCAACATCAGTGATCAAACACCTTTGGGTTGAACAAGTCCCTCTCGTCCAACATCAGTGATCAAACACCTTTGAGATGAACCAGACCCTCTCGTCCAACATCAGTGATCAAACACCTTTGGGATGAACAAGACCCTCTCGTCCAACATCAGCGTTTTTTGAATGAATGGGGGAATGAATGAATGTCTTCTGGATGAATGGGCGAAACTTCCCAAAGACACTCTCCAAAAGTGGAAGCTGTTATACCTACAAAGGGGGACCAACTCAATATTAAGGCCTATGGATTTAGAATGGAATGTTGTAAAAGCTCCTGTGGGTATAATATGGAAGTGTCCCAATACTTTTGTCCATATAGTGTATGTTTTTTCAAGTAATAGATACTGAAAGGAGATAAAGACTTTTTAAGCATAACCAACTAACTAATCATGGATTTTGGACTCTTCGTGGACTTTTAGGGTTTTCGTGGATTCAACAAATATGGTTTTGGCTACAGCTCTAGTTTGCAGTGGTCCTGCGGTGGTCTAACATCACTCTAGCTCTGGAAGAGCATTATTTAAACAGACCAATCGGGTGGTTGATATGCGGTAACCAACTGCGTCAGCCATCCGTGAGCTGCACAGTGATTCAAGACTTGACCACATGCAGAGAGGGTTAGTAATGAAGTTGAGAAAAAAACGTATTAAAAATGCAGGACATTATTACAATATTACACAGAAGTCTGAGGTGAATGTTGACAGTTACATTTCAGACCAGGAGCTCATAAATCAGATGAGAATGCATAAAATAAAACGCATATTAACCTAGCTGCGTAACAGATTGTGTGGAATCCTTTTATTCTGATGCATTTTGTATAAAATTAAACGTAACATTGCTGTTTATCCTTTGTGTGTTAGAAATAAAGGAGGTTGGTGGATGAGGACGGAATGAATTGAAATGATTCATAAACGAATAGTCATGATTTTCTGTATTTATCTGGCTACTGAGTCAATTATACACTCACCGGCCACTTTATTAGGTACAACCTCAGTTGCTGGTTAACACAAATATCTAATCAGCCAATCACACGGCCGCAACTCAGTGCATTGAGGCGTGTAGTGGTGGTCAAGACAACTTGCTGAAGTGCAGGCCGAGCATCAGAACGGGGAAGAAAGGGGATTTAAGGGGCTTTGAACGTGGCGTGGTTGTTGGAGCCAGACGGGCTGGTCTGAGTATTTCAGAAACTGCTGATCTGCTGGGATTTTCACGCACAACCATCTCTAGGGTTTACAGAGAACGGTCCAAAAAGAGGAAACATCCAGTGAGCGGTCAGTTGTGTGGACGAAAACGCCTTGTTGATGTGAGAGGTCAGAGGAGAATGGGCAGACTGGTTCCAGATGATAGAAAGGCAGCAGGAACTCAAATAACCAACCAGAATCTCTGAGGAACCTTTCCAACACCTTGTTGAAAGTATGCCACAATTACTTAAGGCATTAATTAATTAAGGCAGTTCTGAAGGGAAAAGGGGGTCCAACCTTTTACTAGCAAGGTACTGTACCTAATAATGTGGCCGGTGAGTGTATATAACGATAAATATTATATCAGTTTGTTCTTCATATACAAATGTCCAAAACAGTGCCAGTGCAGGAAAACAGCTGCTGCAGATTCAGAGCCATCCTTTTACACTGAGATGATCCACGTTTAGCCGGAGGGGAGTGTAAATTAACGAGCCACTGTGAGTAAACAGATAAAACGTGAACACCGAATGCGATGCCTAGTAAGGTTCCTTGTCGGTTAAAATGCTGCCCAACTAGAGAGCTGCCTTTGAAGGCAGTGCCTTCAGAATGGAGTGCATTATCTGTCTGTTACAGTTAACCCACCCACAGGCTAAACGGTAACACTGTACTTTCTTTTTTACTGTCTTCTTTCAGTGGAATTGTACATGAATGGTAGGAGCTAGAAACAGCTCAAAGGTTCATTTGTAGCAGAGACGTATCCGCTGCTTGCATAAAAATGCTGTAGGATTATTCCAACTGAAATACTTGAAAAGTTATTCAACAAAAAACACCCCAATGTGTTAGGTTGTGCCCCGGCCTCCCCTAACCAATCACGTGCGCCTGTTTTTAGCTGTAGCAACAAAACAGAAAACAGCAGGTAATAAAGGTAATAAGGTAAATAAAGAAATTAAAATATACCTCCATCTTATGACAGGCAAAAACATAGCACTGATGTTAGAGGGTGAACAGTAAGTGATGTAGCTGATTAACGGGCGACAGCAGCACAGAAGACCCGAAACGGAAGAGCAAACAGTATTTTCTGCACACACCTTTTGACCTTTCATACTGACTGGCTATAAATAAACACAGAAAAGGGAGACGGCATGATACGCAATCAGACCGTGTAGCCATCTTGACTTTTGTATTTTGACAGCAGCTGAGTTAGTCAGCTTGCTAACCATAGCCCGGCTAGGAAAAACGGCATTGTCCAGCAAGCCTGATCACCAGCAAATACAGGATATCTTGTGTTTTGGATGCTAATATGCTGGTCAGCCAGTATGACCATGCTGGGTGACCAGCTGAACCAGCACCAGACCAGCATATGCCAGCTTAAACCAGCATACAATGCATGCTGGTCTGTGTTTGCTTTCAGCAGGGAGATTATCTCCTTGGCTAACTCCAGCTACACCACTGCCACCACCCGACTGTTATCTACATTTTTTCCTATAAGCCAGTGCACAGCACTATCCTCTCACAAGCGTATAATTATCTGGTATGATGATATTTACTTCTGCATTTTACTGTCTGTATTTAACGGCTTATCGAGCTTAATAACGACAGCAGGTGAAGGATTTTTCCATTCCTGTTGGCTTTTCCTGTTTTCACCTTTTTCCATAAGATTGGAAAGCCCCAGTTTTGTGAATTTCAAGACAAATGGAGAAATAGAAATGGTTCTGAATTACATTATTTTAAAAGTTAAGTTAAATTTAAACATTTTGCTTCTCCTGAAAGTTGCAATTTTAGAGATGGCAGGTTGCATTTAGACAGCAACAACAAATCATGGATCAAACTGGCTCTGCCAAAAATTATTTCACCCAGATTCCCCCTCCATTGCTCTAAATGTAGTCACTCATCCTGTAGACACAACATGCCTTGATTGGCAAGTATTTGTGGTAAGAAGGATATTTGGCCAAACTAAAAGGCTGTGATATATCATTGCTCTCAGAACAAAACCTCGTATCTGCATTTTTCAGTTTTTGACATACTTTGAAAATATTGTGCTGCTCTTTACATCGTGTGTAAATTTCATGATGAATGGACCAAAAGACATGGCCCAAAATGACTTGGAGAAACATCTGGTTCCATTGACTTACATTAAAAGTAAATTAGGTTTTTTCATTCTCCTGTAAAGTTACTGTAAAGTTACTGTAAAGTTGTTCAATTTTGGAATTTCCTTCCAACAATGGCGACAACAGTCTTACAGCACTAAACCAAGACTTTCCGTCAATTGTTTGCAGTGCTGCAAATGGCACTCACTGAGCTGGAGTCAGTGCTGTTTTTGCGCTCAATTAGAGAATATCACCCAACACGATCTGATCCAGTCACTGCGTCGGCTTCATTTGCACAGGCGATGTTATCGGCCATCTCAGTCCGGGGGAAATGTTGAATCAGGGGAAAGAGCTGTATCTGTAAGGATGGCCATTAATTGGAAAATTGGAAATCAATTTACATGAGCGCCGCCGGGAGAGGGCCATTATTCAGAGCCTGAGACACAGGTCCCGGCCCAAAACGGACACTGCTGTGTGGTGGATGCAGCTGCATGAGCTGAATGGTAATTACACTGATATCACGTGTACTGTAAATGACACAAGTGGAACACATTCAAACAACTACAGGCTGCCAGCACTAAGAGATAAAAGACCAGCGTCGACACTCAAACGGCACACTGTGCACTACACTGAGACGCAGTACGAGAAACAACATTGTCATACCAAAACTTCATAAAACATTTTACATCGTTTGAATACTGGATTTTACATTTTCTGAGCATTTCACGATGAACAGACCACTGAAATATGTTACGTGGAATTCCACAATTTTCAAAATTTCTCAATAACTCAGTGCTTGAGATAAAAACAGTCAATCAGAGTGTTTTGCTGTGAAATGGCTCATTGTACAGACTTTCATTACAGTGTTGTTTTCTTGGAGTTTTTTTTGTTTTTTTTTAAGCAGAGGTGTATATTTCAGGGCAGCATGGTGGCATGGTGGGTAGCACTGTCGCCTCACAGCAAGAAGGGCCTGGGTTCAGTTCCCCGGCTGGGTGACCAGAGTCCTTTCTGTGTGGAGTTTGCATGTTCTCCCCATGTCTGCATGGGTTTCCTCCCACAGTCCAAAGACATGCTACATGCAAAGACATACCCCTAGGTGTGAGTGTGTGTGGACTGGTGACCTGTCCAGAGTGTTTCCTGCCTTCGCCCGATGACCGCTGGGATAGGTTGCAGCACTGCCCCCCGCAACCCTGAGGAAGAAGCGGCTTAGAAAATGTGTGTGTGTGTATACTTCAGTCATATGACTTTGACTCAAGTCCGACTGGAGTCATCAATCTGATGGCTTGAGACTCAACTCCAGAAAACTGAGTTGTGACCTAACTTTGACTTTAACACCAATGACCAAAGACTTTGGCTCAGACTTGAGCCTCATGACTCACAAAGAGTCGAGACTCAAAGTGGAGAAACACGGAGAGTCTGAATGTGGACGGGACTCATCTTGTCATGTGATCGGATTTGTTTCCTGCTTTAAACTGAATAAACATCAAGGTTGTCAGACGTCTGTCACTGCGCTTAAGCTCGGCTTATTTTATTTTGTAAGACCAGTGAAGCGTTCAGAGTTCAGGGTTGCGATAATAATCTAATCGTAATAATCTAATCACAATAACCTAATCATATGATAGAAACAAGCAAAACATCAACAGCATAAATGCTCCCTCACTCAAGACTTAACCTCTTACTGGAGAAACTTACCAGACAGACTGGCTGTTTTCCTCATGGTGGCAAAACAAAAGAAACACAGCTCTCTCTGACTGATGTTAACAACGCAACATTTACCACGAGGCTAAAGCTGACTTGCCAATTTTGCATTTGCCGTTCCACCTTAAATGCAGCAGTCAGGCGCCTGAACATAACTGCTGTGCCATTTAAGGTGGAACAGAAAATCTGAACAAGAAGCTGCTTGTAAAAAAAATCATTCATTTTGTTGCCTTTTCTGTAAACTTTGTCCACCTCAGTCGTTTTGGTTTCCGTTGTCGTCAAAATTGAATTCAAACTAGTGGTTAAGTTGGCTGAGCTAGTTTTAGTACTGGGATAGTTTTTATTATAATCCTGTGAGCCCACTGTTCCCAAAAAAATAAAGTTCAGTAGTACTGAAATGCTGTGTAGTCACACTACTCTTTGTGTATACAGTCTGCCTGTCATGGTTATCTGTGTACCATGGATTTTGTATTTCAGTTGTAAGGGTAAAGAAATGCAACATAACAAAACAAAAATATAATAATCTACAGCCATACACTGCCAGTGTGTTGTCGTTAAAAGGGACTGCTACCATTATTCAGTGTTATGGCTTTAAATTAGCTGAAGAATGCATGCTGACTTGCTTAGGACTCAAAGATTAGAACTACTGACTTTGGACTCGACTTGAGACTGACCTTCATTGAGTCGGGACTGGACTATATTGACTTGGCACTTGACTCTTGACTCTTGACTCGGGACCAGAGCATCAAGACTTGAGACTGAACTTCACTGACTCGGGACTGGACTATATTGACTTGGCACTTGACTCTTGACTCTTGACTCGGGACCAGAGCATCAAGGCTTGAGACTGAACTTCACTGACTCGGGACTGGACTATATTGACTTGGCACTTGACTCTTGACTCGGGGCCAGAGCGTCAAGACTTGAGACTGACCTTCATTGACTTGGAACTGGACCATATTGACTTGGCACTTGACTCTTGACTCTTGACTCGGGACCAGAGCATCAAGACTTGAGACTGAACTTCACTGACTCGGGACTGGACTATATTGACTTGGCACTTGACTCTTGACTCGGGGCCAGAGCGTCAAGACTTGAGACTGACCTTCATTGACTTGGAACTGGACCATATTGACTTGGCACTTGACTCTTGACTCTTGACTCGGGACCAGAGCATCAAGACTTGAGACTGAACTTCACTGACTCGGGACTGGACTATATTGACTTGGCACTTGACTCTTGACTCGGGGCCAGAGCGTCAAGACTTGAGACTGACCTTCATTGACTTGGAACTGGACCATATTGACTTGGCACTTGACTCAGGACCAGAGCATCAAGACTTGAGACTTACTAGTTACTTGCAACTTGGTAACTTGTTCCCATCTCTGTTAAAAAGTATATGTTCGCCCAAAACCATTTCATGTGAGGGAGCTTTTAGAGGTGGACGTCTGGTTCCTATCACCACCACTGTGAACAGTTCTGACTTGGTAAGTTTCTCTAGAACAGAGCATTTCATAAAAAAAGCCCAAATTTCTTTCTTGTTTTCTCCTCCTAAGCTTCCGTTTCAGAGATGAGAAGGCGGCACAAAAACACGAACACAGGCACAGTGTGAAGCACACACACACACTCAAAGGAGCCAGACACTAGAGTCAGAGGTCGAAGCCGCGGTGATTGGAAACACATTCACCTTGAACAGAGTGAGCAGATTAGTTTAGTATCTGAGGACACAGAGCGATAAGAACAGACCAGGCAGCTTCAGGATATTATGTGAAGGAACAGGTCATGGAAACACATCTGTTCCTGTAATGAAGCGGTCAGCAAGCTGCTGGATGACCCTGAGACGCCCAGATGAAGAAGGTCACAGATGAAGAGGAGCAATTAAGGATTTAAAATGACAATAAGACAGACTACAGAAGAGAGAATGAGAGAGACAAATGAAGAGAAAATGAGTTTATGGAGGAGTGAGAGAGACAGAGAGTGAGGGAGAGAGAGAAAGAAAGAAAAAAGGAAAGAAAAATAGACAGAGAGAGAAGCAAAGGGGGAAAGAAATGAGAGAAAGAACAGGAGAGCAAATAAATTCAGAATAAATAAAAGGAGAGAAGGAGAGAGCAAACAAGTTGAGTGACAGCCAGAACAAAGGAAAGGATAAACAGAACAGAAAGAGAGAAAATGGAAAGTGAACAACCAAGTCAACAAGAATGAAAGACAGAATAAGAGAGAGAGAGAGAGAGAGAGAGAGAGAGAGAGAGAGAGAAAGCAGAAAAGAAAAATGAAGACAAGAAAAATGTGGGGCAGAGAGAGAGAATGAATGATCAAGTGAAAAATTAGTGAAAATGAGAAACAGAAAGATTAAAAAAGGAAAGTAGATTATGAGAAAGAAAGGGTAGAAAAGATGGACACAGAGGGAATAAAGACAGAATGGTGGAATAAATGACTTAGAAAGAGTGAGAAAGAGAAAAATGAAAAAGAAGAAGAAAGACATTGAATGAGATAAAGAGAGAAAGAGAGAAATGAAGAGGAGGAATAAGCTTTTGAGACAGAGGGATACAGAGAGAAAGAGAGAGATACAGACAGAAAGAGAGAAAGTAAGAAGGAGCGAGAGAGAGCTACAGAGAGAGAAAGAGAGAGATACCCACAGAAAGAGAGAGAGTAAGGAGGAGTGAGAGAGACATACAGAGAGAGAAAGAGAGAGAGGCACACACACAGAGACAATAAGAAGGAGCGAGAGAGAGAGAGAGATACACACAGACAGAGAGAAAGTAAGAAGGAGCGAGAGAGAGCTACAGAGAGAGAAAGAGAGAGATACAGACAGAAAGAGAGATAACATGACAAAGGGAGAGAGGCATACATACAGATAGATATATAGACAGAAAGAGAGACAGATACAGACAGAAAGAGAGAGAGTGATACACACAGAAAGAGAGAGAGAGATACAGTACATACTGAAAGAGAGAGAGTAAGAGTAAAAGGGAGTGAGAGACATAAACAGAAAGAAAGAGAGATAACATGACAAAGGGAGAGACATACAGAGAGAGATACAGACAGAGAGAGAAAGTAAGAAGGAGTGAGAGAGATAGAGAGAGAGAGATACAGACAGAAGGAGTGATAGTAAGGAGCGAGAGAGAGACATACAGAGAGTTAAAGAGAGATAGCATGACAAAGGAAGAGAGATACATACATACAGAGAACGAGAATGTTGGATGTTGGAGACACATACAGAGAGAGAGAGAGAGAGAGAGAGAGAGAGAGAGAGAGCGATACAGTCAAAGAGAGAACAAAAGAGAGTCGCACAAACGGGGGGGCTGAGCAAGAATGATCACACACTCTATCAGAGTGCAGGGTGGTCTCTGGTGGGCTGGTCTCATGGTGCCATCAGACCCATGGTGCGGTATTTTGGAGAGCATATGGAGCTGGCACAAGCTTCGACACCTCCATCACCGCGCCAGCGCACAGAGCTTCGTCCAATTAAACACGGCGCTGATTCATTTAGCCCCAGCGACACGGACCCCCAGCTTCGCCTGAACCCCGCCGTCCCCTCCCCTGCGCAGCAAACAGATGGATTCAGCGCAGCATCCATGACTAATAAACTGGGGCTAGGTACACAGCACACGGCTCGCCACCCGCCTCAGAAATCATCTTCATCATGCGAGGAGTCGAGGCACCCTCGGAGTTCCAGAGATGGATCTGCCTGCACTGTGGTGATAGGAACCAAGGGTCGCCATGACTACAATACAAATATAGACATTTTATTACTATCCAAAACTACCAGTGAACCTACATGCCGATTGCACGTGTTGTAGACATTGCGACCCCCTCCACTGTGAAGTTTTAGTGCTGTAGATTTTCTCCATTTCACATTACACAATCTGAATAACTGTGCTGACATCTTAAGGACTCAATAATGCAGATTTTTTTTCAATTTGCAATTAAAACTGTCGTGTAAAATATAAAATTGTGTAAAATGTAAAATTGATGTGTAAATGCAACACAAATGTGAATCTTTACTGAAAATTTACCTACCGCCTGCAAAAATTTGTACATTTTATAGAGATCTTAAAAATGGCACATAGATACCTTCTCCGAAATTGTTCATCTGGAGTGTCTGTGAGCTGAAATTGCAATAATTCTGATGGTTATCATGAGTAAAAATAAAAAATAGCATAAGACAGCCACGCTTTTTATTGATTTTCTGTCCTCTTGGATTCATGCTGAGGGCAAAAACTCTGATATAAAGCAAGATAGGATTTTTTTTTTACCCGATTTTCTGCCGAATTTAGTCGTCTCCAATTCCACCCGCTATTAGGACTCCCCCAATCACATCATGCTACCAATGCTAGGAGGGTGAAGGCTAGCACAGGCTTCCTCTGAGACCTGTGAAACCAGCCACCGCTTCTTTTCAAACTGCTGCTTACCAACGTCACGGGTCAGCCAAACCCGCTCGGAGGAAAGCGCCAACCACCAGATCTGTTATGTCAGCTAACAGACGCCTGCACTGACTAGCATCGCATTGTGTGATGGGGGGAGAAGGGGGGCCATCCTACCCACCCAGAGAGAGCGAGGCCAATTGTGCTGTCTTGGACTCCCGGCTACGGACGGCTGTAGCATCACCAGGGATCGAACTCGGGATCTCCTGATGATACGGCCAATGCTTATTTTTAATTACAAATTGAATTGAATATTTAATATCAGATATTTTTAATACTCAAAATCAATGTAAACTCAAAGATAGAGCTAAATATGATTCATTTTATAATAAAATGTGTCATATTTATTGTTATGTAACTGTTCAAATGTGTTTTAGGGCCTTTTTCTGTGATTTTAATGGGAAAGAGGGAAAGTACACCGTAATGAATGGGACAAGGCCATTTTTGTCGCCTTTATCTAGTTTCTCTGCCCCTCCCCCACTCTCTCAGCTCAGAAGCATGCACCTGCTGCATGGCTAGCATTTAGCCTCAGTTATATAAGCGTGACTGCATTACGATTACGAGGCTGAGTCAATCAGAGGACTGTTTGAGACGCATGGGAAAGCCCTAGGTTGTATATGTGCAGTCAGCCATTTAAACTGGGCATTAAAATGGAGTTAACGCAGGATGTAAACGTTGGTTTTCAGAACTGGATTATTCACTGCATCATCGCTGAAATCTGGACACACAGGGTAAGTCCTGATGGTCAACTTCATGTGTGAATTGCATCAAAGTTTTAAGTGCAACACGCCTTCAAAGCAAAATGCTATATCAGTCATGTATGTCACAACCAAAGTACATAAATAGGGTTCGTTAGAAGACCCACCATTGGTTCCCTGAAGAACCTTTGGTAACACTTTCTGAGTGTCACCTTTGTCAGCATCTACAAACACATTCACAACATGTTATAATGCATTCATTAGGCATTATAAACATGTCTACAAGTATTTATAAAAATGCATTACACATTATAGCCATGCTTATTATGCATTATGAATTGTTAACATAATGCATTATAAGTACTGTTCATAACAAATTATAAGAGCCTGATAAGCTGTATTCATGCACTCTATGTAAAGTGAAGCATACTGTACTAAAGCCTTCTCCAGTGGAGCTTCAAGTTGAAGTGTTTACTGAAGGATTTACTAAAACATTAAAACATACACAATAAAGCTCATTACAGGCTTCAAATGTCAGAGTTTAAACTAGAGCTGCCGTCAGTGTTTTACCCAGTGTGGGAAAGTCAATGTACACCACTGTTAATGTGCACCACCATTAGCCTGGCACTAACATAACACTGCATATCCAATAGAATGCTAACAGAAAGTAGCATTACTGTACTGTAGTCTAGTGTTACAGAGTGATGGGTTCTAGCACTTGATGTTAGAACCAGTGAGGGAACAAATTACAATGACAGCACTTGACTATCTTGCTTCTCACTCTGCAGGCCTTATATTAATAATAAATAATGTATAATAACCGTGGGTATAAAGTGTAATTCAGTGTAATTAATTTTTATAAATATTTATAACCATGTTTATAATGCCGTATGAATGCATTATTACATGTTATAAATTTGTTACACATGTCAGAATGTGTTACCAAACTTTTTAGTAGATGGTTCAATTTTAGTAAAAGTGAAATGTGTTATATAGATGTTCTCCTGGTAATATAATGGCTTTAAACCAAGAGGTTTTCCAGAGAACCCTACATCCAAGCCAAGGACCACCCAGGAACCTTTATTTTTAACAATATACAGAAGCAATCTATCCGATCTGGCAACACTTACGGCTTTTTAAGACACAGCCAAGGCTTTCAGTCTGTACTCTACACTCACTCTTCTACTCCTCCGGGAGAACAGAGGAAGTGGAACAGACTTCCGCCATCTAATATCTACCTCTCTCTCTCTCTCTGTCTAGCTCTCTCCACCTTTCTTCATCTCTATCTACCTCGCAAATGAGGTTTTTGGCTTCTGCACACCACCGCATCGCCTGTCTCTCCTTTATAATGTATTTCAGAAGCCATTAACTGTCTCCTGTGAGGCTGCATCAGTGGCCTCAAGCTGGAGCTCTACAAACATCCACCAACGTGCTCACGCTCGCTTTCGCTGCGACTCAGAAATGTAGCTCAGGATTCTGATTTGAACCTGACAAACTCTTACTAATAGAGCTTTCTTTGGAGGTATGCCTTTGAGGAGCCACTCTTTGTTCCCTGAAGAACCTTTCAACCTTTCCTTTGCATGGATCTTCAGAAATCCGTATCTGTAAATGACATGATATGTGAAGAGTGTGTAGAACCTTTTTAAAGAGCCACCTCCAAATAATGTATACGTCCTAAGAAGAAGCCTTAAATTCGCACAGACTTTTTACATTCCCTAAAAAGGTTCTTCAATGTCACAAATGTCTCTATAGACAACTAGAAGTCATTCTTTTATGGCTGTTATGCCTTTTGTTAAGAGCGCATACTTTGCAATCAGTAGTTTTTTAAAGAACAATGAGCCTCATTCTCCAGTGTGTTCCTAAGTTTGTTCTTAAACATGTTCTTGAGAAAGGCCCTCAGAGAAAGTTTAAGGGCAAAACTGTTCTCACCTTTGTGCTCTTGAGTGTGTTGATTCTGTTCTTACCTAAGAACAAATCCCAGATAAGAGACCTCCACTGAATGTCAGAATCTATGTGAGAAGTGCTTAAATGTGTTTTAAGAAGAAATTTCAGTAAAACTTTCTATGAACGTCATGTTTGTAACCATCTATAAATACATTTATAACATGTTATAATGCATTCATAAATCATTATAAACTTGGTTATAAATATTTATAAAAATGGTATACACTGAATTTATACACTTTATAGCCATGTTTCTTACACATTGTGAATTGTTACTATATTGCATTATAAGTAGTGTTAATAACACGTCACACTGTCAGTGCCAAAAGTGAAGTAAAGACATACAACGTTTTTTAACGCCCTTCACTCTGTAACACTACACTACACTACAGTGTAGTAATGCTAATTTCTGATAGCATTCTATTGGATATGCTGTGCCAGGCTAACGGTGGTGCACATTAACACTGGCGTAAATTGACTTTCCCACATTGGATAAAACATTGATGGCAGCACTAGTTTAAACTCTGACATGTGAAGCCTGTAATGAGCTTTATTGTGGATGTTTTAGTGTTTCAGTAAATTCTTCAGTAAATACTTCAACTTGAAGCCTCACTCTTAACACAGGAGGAGGCTTTAGTACAGTACGCTTCACTTTACTGAAAGCGGACAAATAGAGCTTATGATTTGTTATGAACAGTACTTGTAATGCATCATGGTAACAATTCATAATGCAGAATAAGCATGGCTATAACATGTTATGCATTTTTAATATTTACAGTTATGTTTATGATGCCTTATGAATGCATTATAACAGGTTATGAATGTGTTTATAGATGCTTACAAACATGACATTCAAAGAAAGTGTAACTGAATTTTTTTCTTAATAACGGAAGGTGAATTAGGAACAATGTCTGTGAATGAAGATAAAGTATCTTTTTCAAGTTTAAAGAACCTCCACATAATATAAAAGCTCTAAGAAGAACCCTTAAACTGGTATAAAACTGGTTCCATTACTCGAGGGCTCTTTATATCTTTTAAAGTTTCTTCACACTCTCACATCTCTTTTCAAACATCATTTTTTCAAGGAACCCAAAGTGGTTCTTCTATGGCATAGCTCAAAGAACCTTTTTTTGCATAGACGACCCACTTTTCAGCAAATAGTTTGTTAAAGAACCATGTTTGTGTGTGAATCCGCTTTCTGAAGAATGCTCAAATAACAAAGGTTCTAGGTAGAATTTTGAAAAAATTGGTATAGATCCTTCACATTCTTGGTCTTTGAACGTTCTTCACACTTACAAGTATCTTTCTAAACATGGTTCATTAGGGAACCAAAAGAGGTTCTTATATGGCATTGCTTAAAGAATTTGGCTAAGAATGCATTTTCAACCAATAGGAATTTGATGCATGTTTTTAAACAAGATGTGAAAGAGGGAAGAAAGTTTTTGAGTAAAACTTCTGGGAAGGACGATTAAATTGGCATTGCAGCTTTACATTATGTGAGGATTCTGCTTCTCCAGCATTTCTTCTGAAATAAAGGGTATTAATAGGGGGTTTGTCCCTCTTTACTGCAGTAACAGCCTCTACTCTTCTGGGAAGGCTTTACACTAAAATGTTGGAACACTGCTGTAAGGATTTGATTGAGCATTAGTGAGGTCAGGTACTGATGTTGGATGGTCAGTTCTGGATCACTCCAACTCATCACGAAGCTATTGGATGGAGCTCCATCATGCCAGAGAACGAGGTTCCACTGCTCCACAGCCCAATGCTTTATACCCCACTAGCCAACACTTGGCATTGGGCATGGTGACTTTAGGCTCAGGTGCAGCTGCTCCAGAGCACCCACTTCTAATGATCAATGTTTTTCTATGAATATTATACAAGCTGATTAGGAGGTGCATCAGGACACTTTTGGACATATAGTGTCCTGATGTCCACTTAGAAGTTCTACCTATACATCCCTGCTGTTTGGTTTAAGCAGTTGCTGAGTTTGAGTGGTGATTTAGTACAGTGAAGGTCAATGCAGACTGAGCTTTGCTATTAATTGCAGGGGGGGAGGATGGATGGATAGATAGATGGCTGGATGTATGACTAGATCAAATCCAGGAGAACATTCTCAGACTGCATTTGAAAT
The DNA here is from genome assembly GCF_015220715.1 of Pygocentrus nattereri. NCBI lineage: Eukaryota > Metazoa > Chordata > Actinopteri > Characiformes > Serrasalmidae > Pygocentrus > Pygocentrus nattereri. The sequence goes on from NC_051229.1 coordinate 36,189,542, forward strand.
TGTCTTGTTCATATTTGTATGGATAAAACATCTTTAATGTGAATTTTCAGCATAACCATGGCTAGGGTAATAATAAACAGCTCTATTCTGTGGGTTATGAGTAATGTCAGCATTATTGCAGCCGATCGAGCTGTGCCATAGGGGGTGCGTTCAATATGCCAATTTTTAAAGTGCTGAATACATCACACTGTAATTAATTATTCATTTTCACGGAGCTGCTCTGTAGAAGCATTGGAATGCATGCACATGGTCAGTGCAGCCAATAGGACATAAATCAGTGAAAAATTACCCAGTTTTACACTTACACCTAGATGTAGTTGATCAGCAAACACATGTTTGGAATCCAAAGTTTGGCTTGGAACTGGAGCTATGAGACTAATGTTGCTAACAAACACTTGACTCAGTAGTCACCCAAATAGTTACCCAAAGATCTCAATTCATTTCTGGATAAAATACATCACCAAAATTTCTCTTAACCTACGCAAACCACATCCAGATCACAATTTTTCAGATCAAAAAATTGCTTTAAGGAATCTGAAACTTCTCATAACATCATATTGTCTGCTGTCAGAAGAAAGAACCTTGTATCTCCAAAATAATAACTTTACAGAAGAAAGAAAAGGCACACTCTAATTTTAATGTAAGTCAATGGAACCAGAATTTTTCCAAGTCATTTTGGGCTGTTTCTTTTGGTCCATTCATGAAATTTACACAGTGTAAAGGGTAACAGGTCCTTTCAAATCTTGTCAAAAACTGGAAAACGACAATAATGGAGGTACGAGGTTTTCGTCCAACAGCAGCGATGTAACATTTATATCAGTCCAGCTTAACACAAATCAGCACAGTAAAGGTCCATTCAGTAATAATCGTACTTATTTGGTACTGCACTCTTAAAACTATGGTGTCAAAAAGAATTCTTTGTCCTAAAAGCTTTTTATCTGGACAGGACGCATGATGTCTTTGCTCAGAAAAGCACAATATTACAATAAATAGCAATACAATAAATAGCAATATGCAGAGTATTGATTTTATTTTCATCAAACCATTTCCAAAGCTCTTGTATTTTTGAGAATGCTACATATTATTTGTGTGAATGCAACCACATTGGAAGATTCTTCAGGGAATCAAAAGTGGTTCTTCTCCAAAAAAAAAACTTTTTGGCATCTTATTTTTTAAGTCTTCTACAGACTTTATAACGACTTTATTACACAAGTGATGGTTAAGTACCACATATAAACACTATGTCAAACAAAGCTCAATGCCACACTGTTCTAGTGGGGGTTTTATAAGCAACATGATTAGTTTGGCTTGATCATCCAATTAATCACTACCTGCTGTCCACTGTCCATGGTGCTGAAAAGACAGCAATAGGCAATAGACATTGGCAATGCATTGAGACAAAACAGTAGTTAATCACTGCATTTGCGTTATTCATGGCTAATGACTGCTTTTGCAGTGACCATCTTTGCAGGATGTTGCATTCATGCACACCATAACTCCAAAAGTATCCAGACAGTCTGAGTTCAGCTGCTTTGAGGTGCACCCTTGGCTGGCTCAGGTTTACATCTGCGCAGCTTGTCTGATGTCGAAAAGAAAAGCTAACAGAACGGGACACTGCAGCAGCCGCATATCAGCTTAAGGTCACTGTTCTCCTCAGCTGCCCCCCAGCTGCGTTCTCTGGAGTGACAGAACTGACCGTTCAACATCAGCACCTGACCTCACTAATGCGCAATCAGATCCTTACAGCAATGTTCAACATCAAGTGTAAAGCCTTCCCAGAAGAACAGAGGCTGTCACTGCAGTACGGAGGAACAAACTCACTATTAATACCTTTCATGTCTGGTGAGGCAGGTGTCTACAAACTTTTGGACACGCTGCGTACTCTGAGCTCAGCCACCTGATGACCTAAGCGCAGAATGATGAAGTCTCCCCCTGACTTGCCAGCGCACGCACACCACCGTAGAGCGCGTGAGGACACGAGCTGAGCTCCGGCTGTGCCCCGTGCCCATCAGCTCTCGCGCTTATTGCCTATAATTGCTTAATTACAGTTCTACGTGCACCGTCAAATGCATCCCCCACCTAAAGCGCGCACAGCGAGAGTCTGACCCCTTGCTGACCGCGCTGGACGTTAGTGAGGAAAGGATGACCACATACCTGCGTGATGCTCAGGGATAAGCGCTTCCTCTCCGTCTCGCCTCGTGCTCTCAGGTCCCTGCAAAAAAAGGACACGAGAGCAAAGTTGGAGCAAAATGTAAAGCTCTCGTGCAGCTCGCGCTACAGGGGTCCGTCTGGCTTTCTCGATGACATGACCGGGGAAGAGGGGTTTGGGCTGCACGAGACAAGTCAATCAATCACTCTGCAACGCCAAATCCGCCCGCGTCTGCTGCAGCAGCGGTGCACGAGGCTCGCAGGGATGCATGTCACACTAACCGAGGAGAGCCGGTCCCCAGCATGCCCGGATCACGTCTCGGTCAAAGTGGCGCGAGGAGGGAAGCAGCGGCTCCGACGTCCAGAGCGTTCTCTCAGCCAATGGCGCGCTCGGCACGGTTTTATATCACGGCGCTTGCGGAGAGAGAGCAGTGTGGGAAGCGCCGTAATCAGCGTCCATCAGCAGAGTGGGATGAGCTGTAGGAAGGCGAGCACGAGGAGACGAGGGTCAAGGCTGGGCTGCTGGGAACGCTCATTAAACACCAACTAAATATGCTTTATTGGTCTTTATTTCATTCTGGGCTCTTGACGGACCATCACAAAAACACATTCAAACACGCACAGTGCCGTTTACTGACCACCTCCTTGTTTCTACGCTCATTGTCCATTTGATCAGCTCCACTTACTGTATAGCTGCACTCTGTAGTTCTACAGTTACAGACTGTAGTCCATCTGCGTCTCTGATACTTTGCTAGGCCCCTTTTCTGCTGTTCTTCAGTGGTCAGGACCCCAATGGACCCTCACAGAATGGGTGGTGGATCATTCGCAGCACTGCAGTGACACCGACGTGGTGGTTTGTTAGTGTGTGTCGTGCTGGTCTGAGTGGATCAGAGTCCACTCACTGTCCACTCTATTACACACGCCTACCTTTTCGGTCCACCTTGTAGATGTAAAGTCAGAGATGACAGCTCATCTGCTGCTGCAGTTTGTGTTGGTCATCCTCTAGTCATTCATCGGTGCTCACAGAACGCTGTTGGCTGGATATTTTTGGTGGACTATTCTCAGTCCAGCAGCAACGCTGAGGTGTTTAAAAACTCAGCACTGCTGTGTCTGATCCACTCAGAGCAGTGCAACACAGTGTCACTGCAGTGCTGAGAATGATCCACCACCCAAATAGAACCTGCTCTGTGAGGGTCCATGGGGGTGCTGAGCACGCAAGAACAGGGTAAAAGGGTTCCAACAAAGTATCAGAGAAACAGATGGACTACAGTCTGTAACTGTAGAACTACAAAGTGCACCTATATAGTAAGAGGAGGTGGTCATAATGTTACAACTGCTCTGTGTACATACTCTAAAAAATGTGGTTCTTTGAGGGTTCTTTAGTACAAAGAATGGTTCTATTTAGAACTATGAAATCTATATAGAACCTTAAAAGGTTCTCTGCATGGTGAATGGTTCTTCAGGTTGATGGAGAATGTTTTGGTTCTATACAGCACCAAAAAGCTTGACATCACATCACAGCAATAACAGAACCTTGTTTGGCTCTACATGGAACCATATACAAAACATTCTCCATCAATCTAAAGAACTGAACCATTGCCTTTGCTACAGAACCCTTGAAGAATTTGTTTTTATAGAGGGGCTTGAATGTTTGTGAACCCTTTAGAATTTTCTATATTTCTGTATAAATCTGACCTAAAACTTTATCAGATTTTCACACAGGTACTAACAGTAGATAAACAGAACCAAGTTAAACAAATGAGATGAAAATATCAGATTTGTTCATTTATTTATTGAGGAAAATGATCCAATATTACAGATCAGTGAGTGGCTGAAGTACGTAAACCTTTCCATTCAATATCTGATGTGACCCTCTTATGCAGCAATAACTGCACCTAAACGTTTCCAGTAACTGTTGATTAGTCCAGCACGTCGACTCATTCCTCCGTACAAAACAGCTTCAACTCTGCTATATTGGTGGGTTTCCTCCCATGAACTGCTGCTTCAAGTCCTTCCACAACATTTCTATGGGATTAAAGTCAGGACTGTGACTTAGTCCTTCCAAACCATTAACTTTATTCCTCTTTAACCGTTCTTTGGTAGAACAGTTTGATTGCTTAGGACCGTTGTCTTGCTGCATGACCCGTGCACTCTTGAGGTTCAGCTCATGGACAAATGTCCTGAAATTTTCCTTTAGAATTTCAGAGTTCATTGCTCCATCAGTAAAGGCCGTCCTGTTACAGATGCAGTAAAACATGATACTACCACCACCATGTTTCACAGATGGGTTAAGGTAACACTACATTGAAACCACAGCAATCTATTTTGGTGTTATCCGCCAATAAAACATTTTTCCAAAAGCCTTCTGGCTTGTCAGTGAGATCTTTAGCAAACTGCAGATGGGCAGCAATGTACGTTTTACCTTTCTGAAAAACAGCATAACTACTTAGAAGGTCAAAGAACTCCTGAGATTCCGAGAAACTTGGAAAGCTGTAGCGGAACTTCTTGGTACATTAAGCATCTCTCAGCATGATCAGTTCTGGATCACTCCAATTCATCCCAAAGGTATTGGATGGAGCTCCATCACTCCAGAGAACACAGCTCCATTGAGCTGTGGGGCTTTATACCTCTCTAGCTCATGTTTGGCATTGGACATGACCCTAAACCTTCCCTTGCTATTTGTCAATATTTTGCCATGGAGATTATACAAGCTAGGTTAGCAATAGGTGACCTTCATGCAGCTGAATTCACTCATTAGAAGGAATGTCCAGATACTTTTAGACGTAGTGTTTATTTACTTATGATATGGCATACGATCAACTGAACTGACTGGACAACTGGCTTCCAATCTGCATAACCTGTGATGCTCATTTCTTAAAAGGACCCAGCACCTGTAATGAAGGATGTGCTGTGCCACAGCGATAGTGCTAGCAAGCATTTTATCCTGCTGGGCTGATCATTTCCAGTTCCACTCTTTTACATAAACAGGTCTACTGCACTCTCTCGGGAAAGAGCGGGTAATATTCGAATAAATATCTGCTGTTTATCTTCAAATAAAGTGTCAGCAGCCCGGGGTACAGATACAGGCCTGCAGCGTCCAGGTAAACACACTGACGCAGCAAACACGACGAGCTGAATATGAAGCGCGCTGAACGCTGAGATTACCCTTACAGGCGTAATGTTTTATCAATAAAAGCTCATTTGCTCAGGTCAGTTGGAAGTTGGCAGTGAGAGAGTACTGGAGCATCTACAGATGACCCTGAGAACACTACAAGTACTGGAGAGGGGAGTGCTTAAGCCCCTCAGCTCCACCATTCAGTTGCTCATAGCGGTTACTGAATAATTTATAGTAGATTCTGAATAGTTCATAATAGTTTCTGAAGAATTTATAGTATTTAACGAATAATTGAGAGTAAATACGGAATGACAAAATCACATATTAGTGATTACTGAATGATTTCTAATAGTTCCTGAATCAGTAGATACTGAATAAGTCATAGTAATTTCTGGATGTTTTATATTAGTTATTGAATAATATTTAGTACTTACTGGATAATTAATGGCAGTTCTGGGATACTTTATAGCCCTTATTGAGTAGTGTACAGTAATTACTGAATAATTGATAGTAAATACTGAATAATGATTTAAAGGTTACTGATTAGTTTATTATAATTACTGAATAATTCACAGTAGTTTCTGAATATTTTATTTTAGTTATTGAATAATGTATGGTACTTACTGGATAATTAATAGCAGTTCTGAAATATTTAATAGCACTTATTGAGTAGTTTACAGTAATTACTTAATAATTGATAGCAATATTTTTTTTTATGATTAATGACTAGTTTATAATAATTACTGAATAATGTACAGTAGATTCTGAAAAGTTTATATCTGTTGCCTGATAATATTCGCTCTGGAATAGTTCATAGTAATTGAACAATTTATAATAATTACAAAATAATGTAGATACTGAAAAATGTTTGTCATTACTAAATAATTCATAGTAGATTCTGAATAATTTTATAATAATATAAAATTTATAGATTCTGATCATTTATAGTAGTTACTGGATAACTAATAGCAGTTCCGGAATAGTTCATGGTAGTTATTGAATTATTTATAATAATTACAGAATAATGTATAGTAGACACTGAAACATGTTCTAGTAGTTACTGAATAATTCATAGTAGTTACTCAATAATTTATAGTAGTTACTGGATCATATATAGTACTCATTGGATATCTAATAGCAGTTCTGGAATAGTTCATAGCACTTATTCAGTAATTTACAGTCATCACTGAATAATTGATAGCAAGTACTGAATGTTTTAATGGTTACTGACTAGTTTATAATTACTGAATAATTTACAGTAGATTCTGAATAATTTATAGCAGTTACCTGATAATTAATATCAGCTCTGGAATTGTTCATAGTAGTTATTGAACAATTTATAGTAATTGCAGAATAATGTATAGTAGGTACTGAAAAATGTTTTAGTAGTTACTGAATAATTCATAGTATATTCTGAATAATTTATAGTGGTTACTGATCATTTATAGCAGTTACTGGATAACTCATAGCAGTTCTGGAATGGTTGATGGTAGTTGTGGTGAATAATTTATTGAAGTTAGTGAATAATGTATATTTGTTAATGAATAATGTTTAGTGATAAATAGTTTATAGTTATAGTAGTTATTGAATAATTTACAGTAAGTACTGAATAATGGATAGTAGGTACTGAGTAATGTTTTAGTGGTTACTGAATAAATTTTAATACCACCTGGATAATTAACCATAGATACTTAATTCTTTATAGCAGCTGTTGAATATTTTACAATAACGATAATTTATCAAACTTCTTGAATAATGTATAAAAGTTGGTGAATAATATGTAGGAATTGGTACTATTAATGAACTATTTCTGTAAGATTTAAAGCTATGTTTTAAAAAGCCTGGACTGAGGTTACTTTGGTTAAAAGATAAAGAGAAAATTTGCAAATCAAATAAAGAAGAAACCTCAACATCATTGAATGTGAATGTTATACTAACAATGTTTGCTATCCAGTGTCAACCAGAGGAGGATAGGTTCCCCTTCTGAGTCTTGGTTCCTCTCAAGGTTTCTTCCTCCTGCCCTTAGGGAGTTTTTCTTCATGGGGGCTTGGAGCTGGATTTGTCTTTTCTTTTTCGTTCTGTAATACTGATTGTTCTGTAAAGCGGCTTTGTGACAACACCTGCTTGCTTGAATGAGTTAGATTTCTTCAGAAAATGATCAACCAATGCCTAAAACTGAACTTAGGAGGCGTGTCTGCAGATTCTTTGAGGAACTGAAAGTGAGTCTCCTGAAAATAGCAGAAGCTGGAATGAAGGTAAAGAGTGACTCACTAAACACTCGCACAGCTGTCATTATAATTAGCTGTTGAGGATTCTGTGTAATTTTCTGATAAAGGTTTTTTTTTTTTTTAAATAACAATAAAAAAAACAAGGGTTATTGACTTGCTAAGTCAATTAATGCTAATTGATTAAGGTAAAAGGTGTTGGAACTCGACTAAACCAAAACCTCTTTTTTCTGCTAGTGTTACATCAGTATCTACTATCACTTGTAGGAAAAAACTTTCTCCCCAAATAAAGTCTTAACCTTTCCAACTAAACTGATCCTGAGATGAGAAAAAACGCTGCAGAAGATTAGAAACATGGTTTGTTGACTCTGTCCTCCACAGACTTACTCTGATAATGACCTCATACCTGCCTGTGTTTGGTTTGTCATTATCCGGGGCTTATGCACACAGCCACCACACTTAATTGGAAATTCATTGCCTGCGGGTCACCTCCTCTCAAGGGGACCGAGGAGGATGTGCAACTTAAGTTTCGGGTCTCCTTCACAGACTTGCTGTTGCAGTGCACTGGCCACTTTATTAGAAGCATGTACCTTGTAGCTGGTTCGTTCAACTATTGTGGTGGCACCTGAACTCTGAAGCCATGAAAATGAGCCCAAGACAAGAACACACAACAGAAAGTTGATGTCCGTGCATTTTCTGGTCTATGCATAAGTTAACTAAATTAAAAATGAATCATTCTATTTTTGAATTTTTATACTAGTGATTTTTAGTCCTGCATGAAAACCCATCTGTCACAGCAGTAACTTTATGGATGCATTATGAGAAAAGGCCACTTTAACTCTTGTTTTTCCAACCTAAATTGTAAAAATGTACAACCCCATTTCCAAAAAAGCTGAGACACTGCAAAATGTAAATAAAAACAAAATGCAGCGATGTGCAGTTTAGCACCCGGACTCTTAATACAGAGTAATGCTGTTATAATACATGCATATTGTGGTTTTACATTGTGTTGCTGAAATAATCCAGGCCTTCCCTGAAAAAGACGTTGTCTGGATGGCAGCATATGTTGCCAAAATATGTGCATATCATTCAGCATTAATGGTGCCTTCACAGATGTGCACGTCACCCTTGGCATGTGCACTAATGCACCCCTATACCATCATGAATATTGGCTTTTGAACTGTGCACTGATAATAAGCTGAGTGATCTTTAGCCCGGAGGACATAAAGTCCATGATTTCCAAAAGAATTTCAGATGTTGATTCATCGGACCGCAGGACACTTTTCCACTTCCCCTCAGTACATTTTAAATGTGCTCAGGCCCAGAGAAGGGAGAAGCATTTCTGCATCCTATTTATATTTGGTTTCTTCTTTGTGTTTTAGAGTTTGTGGATGCAGCGACAAATTGTTTTCACAGACAGTGGTTTTCAGAAGTGTTTCTGAGCCCATGCAGTGATTTCCATTACAGAATCATGTCTCTTTAACGCAGCAATGCCTGAAGATCACGGTCTGCAAATACTGCTTTTTTGGCCTTATCCCTTGCATACAGAGATTTCTCCAGATTCTCTGAATCGTTTCATGTTATTATGTACTGTAGATGATGAAAGGGAAAAGTTCTTTGCTATTTTATGTTGAGAAATGTTGTTCTTGAACTGTTGCTCTATTTGACCATGCAGTCTTTTACAGAGTGGTAACCCCCTCATCTTTACTTCTGAAAGACTCAGCCTCTCTGGGATGCTCTTATTCTACCCTGTAATGTTACTGACCTGTTTCCAATCAAACACCATGTGTTTTTTTTTTTTTTTTTTTAAAAAACATGTTATTGCCATCAAATTCAAAACGGGCAGATATCTTTAAAAAAAATTCTCTATCATTTTTTGATGTTTTGTCTGTACTATTTTCAATGAAATATAAGGTTAAATTGATTTGCACATCATTGCATTTTGTTTTGATCCACCAGTCACTGCTGTAATTAAAGCTTTTGCAAAGCAAGAAAGACCAACTCTCTCCATAGTTCATGATGATTTGGGCTAAAATACCAACAGGTGTCAGTGGTGTTAATCTAGAAACATCAAATTATCTTTTTAAATAATATGAAAGCAATACTTTTTCAACATGCAGTGTGACGGACATTAAAGCGACAGTAATATGATATTTTAAAGAAATCTCAGATTTTAGTAACTATCACAGCTTTAACCTGATTGAACTGATGTTATTCAATAAAACAGGCTGAATTTTACACCTAAACGGTCCACTTTGCCTGTGTACAGTTAGAGACTGTAGATCATCTGTTGCCGCACAGTTTATGTTAGCTGTCCTCTAGCACTTCATCCATAGCCAACGTCTGACCACATAGCCTCTCTTGTGTGGATATTTCTGAGTGGTTGTCCACTGATGTGTGTAAAAACCCCAGTAATACCTGTACACTCATACCAAAACCTCACACACTGCTGTGTCACAGTGTCACTGCTGTAATGGGAATGGACCCCCACCCAAGTAATATCTCGACAACACCAGCCCTGAGGTCAGAATCTGACCATTGATGAATGGAGTAGAGGGGCACTGATAAACAGGTGCACTACAATCTGTAATAGTCTACCTCAGGGGTTTGGCAACATGCGACTCTTTTACTGCCCTGTTGTGGCTTTAAAAAAAGTAGAATTAGATTTGTATGCAAAAATAAAATAATCCTCCTCTGCAGTAAAATAAAGCTCTGCTGATCGTTCAACAGTTATAAATAAATAAGTGGTCTTAAACGATGGTCTGCTGGTCGACATAGCAGTGCAGGCAACAATCTCACCTAGGTAGTGACTAATGAGAAACATTTAAGACGAAGATCAATAATTTAGAGACTTATTTGCGTTTATAACCACTCCAGCTGGTTTCCTGACACGTTTAATCTGCAATGAGAAACTGACAAAGACTAAAAAGTCGAGAGGCTGAAGTCAGTTTCTCATTCGCCAGCTTCTCTTTTAAATTCTATCGTTCCGCCTTAAATGGTGCAGCTGTTACACTCTGGCACCCTAGGCACCATTTAAGGTGAAATTTGCTCAGCAGAGCAAAGAAAGTCTGTGTTTTCATGTATGTCATTATTTTTAGCCTATACTAGAACATTAGGACATAATGAGACATATTAAGATGGAAAAACAGACATAAAATTTTGTGGCTCCAAAGGTGGCTTGTTTTTCTTAAAAGAACAAAATGGCTCTTTTTAACATTTAGGTTGTGACCCTTAGTTGTCCTATATTGTACCCTCTCAGGAAAAAAAAAAAAAAGGTCACTGTCACTGGGGCAGTGGCCCTCTTATCACTGTGGTGGTACCCTCAGGGGTACATCCCAGTACCTTTAGTCAGGGATCGTAATTGTACCAGAATCCATTGAAATCATATTATATATAATAAATATAATACACAGTATTAGGATTTCAGTAGAAAATGACTGTAAAAGCATCTCCTGCATACTAGGTTGTAATGTTAGCCTCTATGTTGCCTCATTACTATAGACTAGTGAGTGGTAACTCCTCCTCCTCTAATTTTTTTCCACAATAACAGAAACTTGGTTAAAAGAGACACTAGTGTGACAATGGTTGTTCGCCGCATTCTTTAAAAGATGCAATTTGTGCTTTTTTGGTTATATTTTCAGCACTGTGGTGATACATGGATAACAGGTCTGAGTTACTAAGGTGATCTAATCAACCAAATGCATCACAGTGCTGTACTGTAGAAAACTTTTATTAAACAATGTTATTGCCTAAACAGTCATGAAAACAGCTCTCTTTAGCCTGACATTCATCCAGGAACATTAAATTAAATTTGAAATAATGCACCAGAACTGTAAAACCTATCATACTTTCAACTGCCGTGTTCTAGAGTGGTCAAAAATGTCCTTATATAAAGTGCTGGATGTGCATCTTCTTAATGGAACAGAGTGATATCAACTTTCAAATACCTGAACATGTCTGTATACCAATATGTGCTGGACAGACGCTTTAAATATACTGCACAGTTTAAACCAAGAAAAAAAAAAATACCTAAAAGTATCTTGTATCCCATGCCCTCTCAGCTTAGTTTCATATTCCATCAATATATAGCCAGCTGTAGACTGCAGGAGGTCATCGGAGCAGACTCCTGTAGGCGAGGGAGGACAGGAGGATGCTGTAGTGGTCAGGGAGCTGTGCACAGATGACAGAGATGGAAAGTCATTTATATGGATTTTATATACCGATCAGGCATAACATTATGACCACCGTTGTTTCTACATTTATCGTCCACTGACCCTCACAGAGCAGGTATTATTTAGATGGTGGATCATTCTCAGCACTGCAGTAACACTGACGTGGTGTGTTAGTGTGTGTTGTGCTGGTACAAGAGGATCAGACACAGCAGCGCTGCTGGAGTTTTTAAACACCTCAGTGTTGCTGCTGCAACAGCGTCCAGTGGGCAGCGTCCAATGACCACTGGTGAAAGACTAGAGGATGACCAACACAAACTGTGCAGCAGCAGATGAGCTATCGTCTCTGACTTTACATCTACAAGGTGGACCAATAAGGTAGGAGAGGGTAATAGAGTGGACAGTGAGTGGACACAGTGTTTAAAAACTCCAGCAGCACTGCTGTGTCTGACCCACTCGTACCAGCACAGCACAAACTAACACACCACCACCATGTCAGTGTTACTGCAGTGCTGAGAATGATCCATCACCCACTCTGTGAGGGTCCATGCAGGTCCTGCCCACTGAAGAACAGGGTAAAAGGGGGCTAACAAAGTATTAGAGAAACAGATGGACTACAGTCTGTAACTGTAGAACTACAAAGTGCAGCTATATAGTAAGTGGAGCTGATAAAATGGACAATAAGCGTATTGTAAGTAGGTGGGTTGCGGGCTACTGTTGACCCTATTCACCTGTTGTGTCTCAAGTTAAAACTGAATTCTAATGACCGGAAAAGGAAGCACTATTAACAGAATATCATCACATTAAAGCAATTGACTCATCAAATAACATCAAATTTCAATCCAAACGCTGCCTATAAGCCAAAACATGCATGGTGTTTATATTTTAAATTAGTCCACTGCACAGCCAAATTCAAGCTGCTACTGTATTTAGTTATGCTGTTGTACTTTAGTCCATATTTAAATATAAGTGTGTCAAACAGTGTCAGAAACCACAGAATCAAGTATTAGAGATGAACAACACACATTCTCAGAAATAAAGGTAGTAAAAACTGTGACTTGGGCAGGACCCCTCTTGTCACTGGGGTGGGACCCTCAAGGCTACATCTCAGTAGCTTTCGTCAGGGAACATAACTGAACCATAATCCACTGAAATGATATGTTCCAAGCTGTACTGACTCTACACACCCCGCCTCGCCTCCAGGCTTTTATTTTACTGTTCTGTTCTAAAACATAGTTATGAAAAGGAACAAATTAAAAATTTTCACCTGGAAAAACTGATTTAAGGTTCACAATCAGACCTTAAACCCACTGCTGTACCTTTAAGGGAACATTTACAGTTTGTACCTTGATGAACAAAAAATTTAACTGCAGAGAACCTTTATTCATAACAGTGCAGTTTGAGGCGAGCTATAGTGCAAAGTTCACATGCAGGTGGGACAAGGTGGGAATCTAAGTTAACTTGTATTGTTGAACTTTTTTTTTGCTAAAGTGTTAAAGGCCTCTTGGAATTTTATGATTTTTTGTACCTGTGGGTTGCCAGTTTGCAGTAGTAAGGGAGGATAATGAGAGAGCAGAGGAAGGAAAGAAGGCAGTGAGCTTGTTTGTGAAGGCTACCTGCGCGCCCAGTCTGGACAGATAGCGGTTGCGCAGGCCAAAGGCGGACATGGGCTTCAAACGAGCCGTCCCGCATACGCCGTACCTCCCTGAGAGAGAGACAGAGGAAAGAAAGAGACACAACAGACATCAGACCAGGCGATTAATTAAATAATGAGCTTATAAAGGACACACAACAAAGAAATGACATGTAAAATACATCAATACTGGTCTAAAACTAGCCTTCGATGTGGTTTAGTTTCTATGTCATGCATTGTATGTTCCTCCATCAGTGTCCTCTCACTACAATATCCAGCATGCACTGCGCAACTGCAACATACATCCATTAAGTATTCCACCTCCCCAGAGATCTGGCTTCTATCTGCAATATCCCAATAGTGAGGAAAACGCTATCCGCCCCAAAGCTGTGGTACAGGGAGATTCACTCGAAAGAGGCCCAGAATATTCGGTAATAACTCTCGCTAGGGCAAAGCAATTTGAACCAAACTACATGTAATGAGTTCCTCAGGATATGAAGCTTTAAACAATTTGGGGCGCCATGTGTTGGAGTGATGATGTAGGCGCCGGACAGCCATCGCTACATTTAACCTCCGTTTGCAACTTGCTGGTACATTCCCCCGTACCCCTTCCTGTATCTGGCAGAAAACAGAGATCACTTCTAGCGTCACATGGAATGCATCGATTACACATACATCAAGGTATGAAACGAATCTTTCGAATGAATCTCCCTGTAGTTATTCACAAGTTCCTTTCACCTTCAAGATGCATCATTATCATTTTCCTAGTCTTTAAACCAGAAAATCTCGTAAAGAAAATCCCTGTTGTGGAATGTTTACAACAGATGTAGTGATGGTTATGTTTTTCATTTTGTCCAGAATTCCCCTTTAACTCAACAAGAATAAAACTATGCATAGACTTTTAAAGAATATTAACCTTTCAAACTCCTTGAGACCACCAGCAGTTCCAAAACGCTCTTCGTCATGTTCTTCATAATTTTCATATTTCATAAGCTCCATTCAGAAGCTGGGCGTCGTATCAGGCTGTAACTCTTCTTTCCAGTCTAATAGATGGTGATGTCATTTTAATCCCTTATAATAAAAGAAGCTGAACTCAGTTTGTTTTTTTACTGAAACTCAACCCACTTTTCCACAAATCTGGGCTCTAAACTATAAACAGATGGCGGCTCTTCAGTGATCTGCTCTGTAAAAAATGACTACATAAAAAAAATACTAAAATTTTTGGGTGTCAGCAGTAAATTGTATGCATAGAGCAATACGTGTATGTGTGTATAATTTGAGGGGAACTTATTAAATAAATTTAAAAAAATAAAAATTGACATGTATTTCATGCAGTTACTGAATAATTTGCCTTACAATTTGGTCACATGAATTCAGATGGACAAACCAAAATAGACCCTGGACAATAAGAGGTTAAGAGGTTTAAAAAAAAAAAAAAAACTAGGAAGCCTTTAAAAAAAAAAAAAAAAAAAAAAACTAATCACTGTACACTTTAATCAATTCTTTCAAATAATTATGACAGCCCTAATTCAAAATAAGCTTAAAATTTTATTAAGAAACACCACTATCACATATTTGCACAACCAGCCAAACAGTCAAAAGATGCCAAATGCAATGACATTTTTATTAAATTCTCCCAATCCTCAGTGTGTACAGTACAAAAACAAACTAAAACCAAACCAACGCAATTTCTTCAGTTCAGGCACACAGCGATACAGTCCCACTTTAGATTAAGTGTCTAATAACTGTGTAGTTACACATGAATAACATGCAACAACACTAACTACTGACTTAGGCAATATAACAGGTGAATTACAGAAGTTCAGCCTATTTAATTACACAAGTGTATCTTCTACACAGGAACTTTCCTGTAGTGTTAAAGTTACACTTTCAATAAATGAACATTTCCTGTGTAGGTTTTATGTAGGTACTGTGTAATAGTGGAGTGCTTATTACATTTAACTAATGTTATATAAGTTACATTTTAAGATAAGGGGGCGTCTGCTGTTCTGTCACATCACAGACTGGTTTAAAGCTGAAACTGGTTACAGTGTCACAGTAGTAGCAACATAAATGCTGGCTAAATGTTAGGAAAGCTGGCAGATACATTAAGACATTACTTACATTGTAAGTTATTACAAACTTTTACTGCTGGAAAAAATCTTCTGGAAAAAAAAATGCTGTTCCAGTCTGATTACAAATGTAATTACATGTCATTACCCCTGTGTAATTACCTGATAGAGAATAGGGTATTACAACTATTAAGGTACACTTGTGTAACTGCATGAGGCAACAGTGATCAAATCAGTAGTAGTTACACTGTTGTTGCATTTATTGTTCACATGTAACTACACAGTTATTAGAGACAATATAAAGTGGGACCAAATTTTTGTTTTACAAGAGTTTTCTTCTGGACTCTTTCTCTCCCTGAGACAAAGGCCCAATCCCATTTCACCCCTCGCCCCTACCACTTGGCCCTTCTATTTTGCGCGTTCACGTCTAGAGTTAGGGTGTCCCTATTTTTGTTGAGATAGAGGGGTGTGGGGTGAAGTGTTAGGGCTACATGGCCCTTCAAATGGAGGTTGTTCAGAGGCAAAATCTAAACAGAGTGATATGAGAAATGAAAAAAAAAGAAAAAATGGTTAGTTGGCTGCGCAAGAGATCAAAGAAACCCACAAATGTGAGAATTTTCTGTTAAAAATTACGATAACCACTGTATTATCTTAAACACTAATGTTGTTTCAATGCATTATGGTTGTTTTCTTTCTAACAAGCATAAAAAAAACACTAAATGTTTGGTAATTTTCGCGTTCCACCTTGAATTGTCCAGCAGTATTGGCGGCTGGAGCGACAGAACATAACTGTAACTTCAGCTTCATATGAATTAGAAGTGGGCGATAATAAATAATTGCCCCCCCCTCATAGGTTACCCTAAATGCAACCAAAGCCCAGCAGTGAGGAGCAGAACTTTTGCCTTCTCTCCTATCACTGAAGTCGGGCCAAGTTGCCTACAGAGCAACGCTAGTAGCTGTTATTGAAGTATTGTTTTTTTGGGGGGTTTTTTGAGGATTGTCCCATTTCATTGGGCAAGATTTCAACCACTACTCTTTGTAACTCCATTCCAAGGGGTTAGGGTGACACGTGAAAACAAGAGGTAGGGGTAAGAATAAGAAATGGGACTGGGCCAAAGACCGCACCTTTCTGCAAACTGTGAATGTGACTTCACACTTAACACCATAACAGAGGGTCAGTCTAAATTCCTGTATTTTCTAATCAGAACACATTTTTAGTCATACTCATTGCACAGCCTTCATATTTGGTTTACACATCAAAAGGACTCAAGTGAAAGATAAAAACTCCTGAATTACAGTTTTTGGTACTGAAGTGCAAATTGAAACTGGTTGCTGGCTATAGCAGAAATGACCAGAAGGGCATCTGGTTACTGACAACAGATTGCAGAGCAAAAGGCCAACTTGGAGAGAGTCCAGTTTTTATAAACATCATATTTTGCAAGCGACCACATGCATATTAATGAATACTGGTATGAAAAGGCCTTAAATCAAGAAGCGCTGATGTTTATAGCATGCACATTGAATGTTCTTTAGAAAGCCAATCTGCAGTGGAGAGTCTGAAGGAACATGTTTACATTGGCTCACAATAAACACAATGGGGTGGCTACTTGATTTACGCACCGCCTTTAGTCCAGAAAAGAGCAGAACATGTCAAAACATTTAAGCTGTTATTTTGTTAATTTACCTTGCTGTCTTCAGTGAATGCAGTGAGCCATTAGTATTGCCATTAGCTTGGGAACTCACAGCAGTCGACACCACTGGATAAAACTGCATCAT
This sequence comes from Pygocentrus nattereri, assembly GCF_015220715.1. NCBI lineage: Eukaryota > Metazoa > Chordata > Actinopteri > Characiformes > Serrasalmidae > Pygocentrus > Pygocentrus nattereri. The sequence goes on from NC_051229.1 coordinate 36,206,680, forward strand.
GCACCCGCCCCCAGGGCCCCGACGATGACGGCCACGAGAGCTCGGGCTTTGCACTCCACCCCCTCCCCACTCGCGGCTCTCTCCCTGCCGTCATCGCCCAGGTTCATTGCCACTGGGTGTTGGGGCTCTGCCTTTGGGGCACGGCAGGCACATGCCACAAAAATAAAATCAAGACTTTTCTGACAATTTTCTGTAATTTTTACGTTGTAAGTCAGCTGAAGTTTCTCATTTGCCAGCTTCTTGTCCGAATTTTCCTGTTCCACGACTTCAGCTTCATAAAAAGTTAAACATTAAGAGACACTTTACAAAAAAACTGTTTTACTGTTAAGGAAAAGTTTCCTGCTGGAGATGTGAGAAAAGCGGCTATAGCTTTAACAGAGCAAAATAAGTCTGTAGTTTCATTTATATTGTTTTTTTTTTTAGCCTTTACTGGGACATTAGCACATACTAAGACATATTTACAGCCAAGATGTTGTGGCTGCCAAAGGGGTTTGATTTTTATTGAAAGGACATTTGGGTTGCTGACCCCTGGTGTAGGTTAAACTCCTTTTCCGCAGAATGAGTGTTTTTAATCAGAAAATCGATTTGCGCAGGTTTAATATGATCTGATGTCATTTCTAAATGACTGACATGCTGCATTCAGACAGGACTAAAATCACAGACACAGCAGTCAAAAGTACTGACCCTACTTCTTCATGTAAAACTAATCCTGTCCAAACAGGGCTTTAGATAGTGAAAGTTGATACTGATTTACATGGAATCTTTTGATAGCAATCGATAACTGGTCAACCAAAGCTTCCTTAAATTATTTGTTGAAAGTTGCAAATTACCCACTTGATTGAACATGAACAAATAAAATCCAAAAGTAACCAAAAACAATGTAATAATACTGACCAAAAATCGTCCAAAACCCTATTTGAATGTAAAGAACTCTGAATCAGGTTATCAGATTATCAGTGAAACTCTAAGATAGGCGTTACATAGTGAAACATTTATACAACTTGCTGCATGTGGTGAGTTGCCTGCAACATAACTTCTGTGCAACTTGACAAAGTAATTTAAAAAAAAAAAAAAAAAGTTGCACTCAACACAATCAGTTACCACTAGTCAACCGAATTGGCAGCTCCCATTCTTGATACACTGTAAGGTATAAATATTTACACATTTACAGCATGTTTATCATCTTTTTGTGATGCGTATATATTTCATTTTTATCTGTCAAGTGTATGTAAGCTTTGAAAATAAATATTGAAGTAGCTATTTCTTGGTTCCTCAATGAATCCTAGCTCTGTGTAAAATCATGGGGCATCGAGAAAACCTGTAAGCTCATTAAAATGTCTTGTTAAGGAACAAGACATCTCTGAGAAACTCGCCTTTGTCATCATTACTCAGAAAACTGATCAAATGAAAAGCTAACAGTCTTAAGTACCTCGAGACTAAAGGTCTCCTTGTCAAACACCCAATAAACCATCTTTTAATTTCTTGTCCGCTGATCCTGTAAATTCAATGCTTTGAAAGCATGTTCTTCAACGTGATGCCTTATCAGATCAGAATTTTGTCTGCCTGAGCCGCCTGCAACTGTTGCGGGAAGTGCAAGACACTTTGTTATGCAACTCCTGTGCAATTTAGTTTCACGTAAGTTTCAAGCAACTAAAGAATGTGCCATTTTGTTCCATTACTTCAATCATAAATCATTTGTAGATGAATAAATATGAAAATCTTAGCAAGATATCAAACAGACATGACAAATGTTACAGAGTCCGAGAAAAGTTACTGCTTTTTCCAGTATCAAGGCTAAAAAGCTTTGGACTAGATCCCTCAATACTGATAAACAGCCACATGTGTATTATTAAGCTACTACATAGAAAATAATGCAAAATGAGTTCAGTTGTGAGTAAAACCAGTCTGTAACCTGTGAATAAATGGGTTTAAATAAAAAAAAAAAATAAAAAAAAAATACATTTAATCGTCAACTCACTCTTGTAAAGAAAGTTTGATATACTTGAAAATGTTTAAGGCAATTTGAATAAAAACATTAGTTACCTCCTGACTCTCTTTGTAATTGAACTATTTACATAAAGCCCGTTTTTCAAAATGTTAATGACAGATGTTAGTCAGACACAAAACATTACAGTCTGGATAAAGTCTAATTTAAAAAAAAAAAAAAAAAAAGCAAATACAAAATTCCAGTCATAAAAGAACTAAGGCAGTTGGCTGAAGCACACTTTTCTCACAGGGCCTGGGCTACTGTCTTCACAATTTAGGTGTCGAAGAACAAGTGGACAGTGCCCTGAACAGAAAAGTCACAGCTGGGTTGTAGTAAAGGGGAAAATAAGAGTTTTCCAATGAGTGAAGATCCACCGGTGCAAATGTCGGCAGGAAAGAAGTGGCCTCACATGACTTGTAATAAGAAGCGGTATGTTCAATTCCAGCGGCTGATGGCCAGCTGCCCTGAGGCTGTGTTGAGAGAGTGACAGGACGTCGTCCACAGCTCCCCACAACCAACCTAGAATGCATCAGCACTACTAAAAGGTCAGTTCTGTCCCTGGGTGAGCCCAAGGGGGGCCTGAGGGGTTGTGCCAAATCCACCTACAGCGTCCACTCCTCAGCCTGCGTACCTTTCTGCTGTTTTCCTTTTTTCGTTTCATGGCTGGAGTCAAAAGATGAGGAGAGGAGGCTGTTAAGGAGGATTTGAGCGAGATGGTCCTACAGCAGTGCTGGTTGTAGGGCTGCAACAATTTCATATTTTCACTTTCAAATGTTCTATTGAATATTTTCTTGACTGTTTGAACATTCTATTTATTTAATTTGTACAAGCCTTTCTGGGTATTTGTTTAAGTTCCCTGCACATTCCTACTTTGTTCATAACAGGTTTGGTTGCTTTTTTTTCCTCTATTGTACTTTGTGGTGCAAACAATATACTTTTAAAATACAAATAGTAACTACCTACTATTGCTTGTGCACTATTCGTACCATACCCTTATGTTTATATTCAATTAAATTGAATTACCACAAGGTAAAAAATAAACGCTGCTCGTACATCATTATTTTCATGACAAGTTGCGTGGAGATGCTAACTTAGGGATCCTGGCCAATCTGGCAACCCTAAACAGGTTTCTGAGCGTGGGAGATGAGCGGTGCAGGAAACAGCGTCTTATTAATCATCTTAAAAATGAAAATAACTTTTTAGGCTGTTCGAATCTGGAGCTAGACTCAGACATGCTGGCTTTATCGTCCAGTGCAGCCTGAATACATTTCTTCCTGCTCCAGAAATCTGGGTAGCTGGTGTGCTCTCATTTATCCTTGATAAAAAATGCAGCTGAGAACATGCTAGCTAACAAACTAGAGCCAAAATCCAATAAGTCTGGTGTGCAGTGCTGGAAACTGTGTGCTTGGTAAAAAAATGTCCCCATATAAATGCATCAAAGTGGTGAACGTGTTGGTTATTTGAAAGTCAAATTTTTTAATATTGTGATTATCCAATTTATCAAATATTTGTTGCAGCCCTAGTTAGCTGTCAGTATGGTGTTAGCTTAGAAGTGCAATAAGACAGCATTGGTCAGTGTGGTGAGGAGCAGTAGCAGTGCAGTAGTGCAGAAACACCCCCACCAGTGTGTGATCGACAGGTCAGGTTGTCCAGTGAGACGGCTCACAGCAGGCTGGGTGGAGCCAACGGAGTGAATGGGCTTCACCTGCAACACATCACAGCACACAGACACAGACATTTTACCCACTAGGTGGCCAAGAACGGGTGAGGTTGCAATGTGCCCCTGTTACAAGTAGGTGACTTGGCCTGGAGAAGCTAAATGGAATCCAGCAAGGATGCATACAACAGCTATTCACATTATGGTGGTTCAGATACAATTGAAGGTGTGATTTAATGGATTTCAAGACACCAGCTTTAAATGAGAACTTGAGTGGTGATGATGGGGAGCATTTAGAGGTAGACATCTGGTTCCTCACAGAAAGTTATTACATGAAATGGTTATAAATATGCAGCCTGAAGTCCGAGTCACTGTTCTGAGAGTTTCTAGACCAGATTTTGTATTTATTCTTTTATAGCAGGCAAAATAGTTCCTAAACTATTTTTTTTTTCAGTAGGTTCACTGATAGTTTTGGATAACAAATAAAATGGATACATTTGTGTTGTAGATATCACAGCCCCGGTTCCCATCACCACCACTGTAGGCTGAAGGCTCCAGTAAGGTTCTCTACAATGCATCAAACCACATCAATTGACTGAGAAGAAATTTACATCTCAGTGACAGAACGACACTGAAAGTATTTATAATGAATTATATGGAATTACCCTTTAAGGCTACTATAACTCACCAGTTTTGGGTTCCATAATTGATCTTTATTTAAAACATTAACTGAATATTTGTTTAACATTAACAGACAGAAATGCAGGATCTGGGGGTCCAGCTCTGTCCAGCTTTTGGCATTTTTTGTACTGACTGTGCATGAGGTCTGAGTAGCTGAAAGGTTAAGAGGTGCAGGTGTAATGAGGTGGGTGGTAAAGAATAAGAGGTCAAACTGCGTTGAGGTTGGGTGGTAAACTCACTCTGACTCCGAAGATGAGGTCTTTTGTAGACTGGCCCGGGTTGCAGCTGAAAGGTTCAGCTCTCCACCTGGTCAAGCGCAGGAGATAAAGTGAGCAAATGCAATTCTTTCTGGTCAGCGCTAGAGACCAGATGCACTGAACTGATTCAATGTATAATTTACCTCGAAGAAAGTCCAAAAAATAGAGCCCCACCACTGCTATCAGAGCCACTGTGGAAAGAGCGAGAATCACAAGAGTGAAAAAGTTACGAATTATTATTTTTTTATTATTATTATTATTGAATCTGCAATGCAATAGAATAACAACACTGAGGACCACGTTTTGTGTAATAACCAGGTACATTATCTTTAGATGCTACTGTGCACTATTTATGCCTCACTGCTTGCTGTCAGACTGATAAAAATGATGTACTAAAGTTCATGCTTTCATAAAAACTGTTAAATGTTCCAGTTATCCAAATTATTTTTATGTTTTAATTATTAAAAGTATCAGATTTTCATTGCAGCCCTACATGTTTTTCATCTTTATGTTTGACTATAGCTCAACACAGGCCAAATGAGCACATACAAGGGATGCATGGCAACATCACTATCATAATGGTGTCAGGCAGATTTTATTGCACTTGTAAGCCTTCAGAATGAAATATGTATTTCTCTGTAACTGTAATCCAAGAAGATGACATTTAATTTGTACATTTTATATGTTCACATATCAGGATCTGTGATCATGTACATGTAAATTACTGGATATTGGCATCAGCCCACAATTACCATATTGGTGAATTCCTAATGCATTCAAAATCAATGCAGTTTGCACCTCCAGGCTCCATCAAAATGTACCATTGCATTTTCACAAATCACTCACAGCAAATGCAAGCACAGAAGAAGACCTCGAGGATGAGGTAACCCTTGCTGTCAAGAATGCTTCCTGCTGCCATGGAAATGAGCGCCAGCCCCAGGTTCTGGATAGACTGCATACTGACAAAGGAAGCAGACAGATACATGGAGAACTGAAATGATATGGGGAGAATCACATTTTCACAGTTAGAATTACTTTAAAGGAGCCCTAAGGCCTAAAAAGAGCACCTGTAATATGCACAGCACTGTATCGCTTACCTTAAGTTCACATCAGCAGGACTAGAAAGCTACAAAAGAATTCTTATAAACTTGTAAACTTCTAGCTGCTGTTTGAAAACAGTGATTTGTTGATATTTGCAACATTGTGTTAGAAGTTAGAGAGCTTACTTGTTAACACATGACCAAGAGTGGCCTCAAACACACCCATAAGACACAAATTTGAGGTGAAATTAACACTGTGATGCCTCCTAATGTGCACAGTCAGCCTCAACTGCTGAGTTTTCCATTCACGTTCTCACTACAATATCCAGCACGGACGCACAGTTCAATTGCAGCAAAATGAAATCACTGAATCAAAATCACTTTTGTCTCTGTTGTTGGCATGGCAACAACCAAGATTTGTAAATGGTAAAATGTTTCGCCTTGACCCTGTTTGAGATGGTGTCACCATCTCCACTCCAAAAAGCAGCTGAAATTGAGTTTGCGTGTGCTCAGAAAGTTTCAGCTCCTGAATGAGACAGCGAAACTCTCTGTTCTTCTCGTTTCACGTTTCCAAACCGGAAAGCAACATGGGCAACAGCCTGAATATCACATAAGACATTCGGGATGTTTGTACATTTTTCTCGAGATGGTATGCTAAAAACAAACAGTGTACTGTTTTGATATAAAACAGACTTTTAGAATAAAAGTCTTGTGTTATTTATTTACATTGCTTTCACTGTGTAGCAGCCTAATACACCAAAAGACTTTCATACCGTTAATACAGCGATCAAACACCGCAGGTAAAGTTCTCCCTTTCCAACAAAAACAAGAAGAAATCAGAAAAGCAGTGTAAGAGGACATGGCCAGAAGGAGGTCTTACAATCCATAGGCTGTACCCAGCTGGTGTTCTGGCACTACAAAAGCCACCATTGGCCAGAGAGCACAGGCCAGCAGCGAATAGGACAATCCCAAGATAACCTGTAGAGAGAGATGAAATTAAATAAACAAACTTGGAGAGGAATTCCACCAATGTTGGAAAGGCAGTCACTCAGAATGCTCACCAAGTCAGAAGGACTCACAGTGGCGGTGATAGGAACCAGACATCTGAGGAGTTTAATGCCTCTAAAAGCTTCCTACACAAAATTGCTATGAATATGCTGCCTGATGCATTGTTTTAGGATAGTTTTTGGGCAAAATGTGGTTTTAAAAACCCCTTTTTTCAGATTTATATTCAATCATCATCAACATTAAAATTAAAACTCATATGTGTAGATTCAATAGTGGTTTTGGATTGAAATTAAAATGGCTATATTTGTGCTACAGACATTGCAGCCCTTATCACAGTCACTGTAAAGAGTCATCAAGTTTCCCTACAATAAACAAACACTCTGAATGCCCTTCCCCTTTAAATAAAACCAAAGTACTTATACATAGACAAAAATATATTACATCAAGGCTCACAATTACCTCAAGAAGGGTGCAAAGTACAAAATAATGTAACAAATATTGTTCAATATTGAAACTGCTCCAACTGCATTACTGTAATGGTTGCAGATAAACTAGAGGAACTAGAGGAGGTACCATAGCAAACCAGGGGTTCCAGAAAGTGAAAGCCAGCATCATGTGAGCGAGCAGCGTGGTGATGACAGCACACATAACCCAAATTATATTCTTGCCCGTTTTATCCACCATTAAACCCAACACAGGAGAGGCCGGAGCAGAGATGATGTAAACAATGCTGAAAAACAAGGGAAGGAAAAAGAAAAAAAAAAGAAAAATGGCTAATAATATCAGGTTATACAGCTGATTTATACAGGTATTACCAGTCAAGCCATAGCACTTCATTTATTTCCATTCAGACAACTTAACAGTTTACCTGTTGATTAGTCTGGCCTCAGTTGGACTGAAGTTAAACTTTTCAATGAAGAAGACTCTGTAAAGGAAAGAATTTAGACACATCAGCCTTACTTTAGGATATCAGTGTCCCATCCCCTGTAGGTGTCCACATACTTTTGGCCACAGAGAATGTGTGTATTCATATATAGGTCCATCAAAACAGCAGTGCTTAGTGTTACATTTGCATGCATCATGAATTTAATATGAATATGTATCTTAAAAGATGCATACATAAAGACAATACTTGTGTTTTTTTGGAAATACATGCCCCAAATCCAGTCTTAGATTAGTCCTGCACTACACAATTGGGAGTTTTACTCCAACACTGGGATTCTCAAACCAATCATCGGGACCCAGGACCACACCCTCCCACCCCCAGAAGATGCAGCCCTAACAGCACCAGCGGAGAGAAAAAAATATACTGGAAATCTCACAATTCTTTGGCACTGACAGCATAACTTGTTATTTAAACTACTTATAATGCATTATATTAACAATTCATAATGTATAACAAACATGGCTATAAAGCGTATGTTTATAATGCCTTATGAATGTGTTATGCCATGCTCTGAATGTGTTAATAGATCCTTACAAACATGACATTCATAGAAAGTGTTACCAAAATTTCTTCTTAAGGGCTGGTAAATGAGGCCCAATGAATACAGGTGTACAGCTGGCTTACAGCAAAAAACATGGACCATATAGGGGCCCCACAGGACTGATTTGAGATTGTTGCTCCATTTCCTAGAAATATGAATCAATTAGCTGATAAGCTGCTTGTGAAACACCTGATGCTGGTTCTCCTTCTCTAAAGCAGGAAATGCTAAAAGTTAAGCTTCAAATGAACATTTAAGACATCATCTGGATGATGTCTTGTCTGTGGTTTACAGAATGCTTTTAATAGTCTAAAAAAATAAGACAAAAGCATGTGGAGCAGAGCTGTGCTCATCCCTGAAACCCACCAACGTTTACAGTCCTGTGTCTGTTGCTCTGAACAAGGTGAACATTTCCTATCAATAGGTAAATATTTGCCTCCAGCTTTGTGCTGAGTGCAAAAAAGTGGGCTGGAATCAAACAACTGTCTGCAGCAAAGGCCGACAGGCACCTGAGAAAAACACATCTTCAGTACTTGACTTCGCCATCAGGAGGCAGTTTTCCAGCTTGCTTGCCTGTTAAGTCGATCATTTTTTTTAAGCAGCTGCTGTAAATAGCCATGGTGCTCCCCAGAGGCACGGAAACAAAACCAACTGCAAGCCTTTCAATTCACTTTCTAAGCTTCTTCATGGCTAACGCTCAGTTTTCTGTGTCAGTGACCCACATTTACATACACTACACAACCTACATATACCGCATGTTCCAAAGCCTGAATGAATGCCAGTCTTCCTGGGGCCTGTCGCACAAAGCAGGATTTATGGTTTAGCCAGCTAACTTTAAGCTCAGCTCTCTCCAGTGGTGAACAGTAACACAGTAAAAAGAATTTATACTTTACAAGTAAAACTACTTAAGTAGTTTTTTCATGTATCTGTTTTTCCATTTTTGGACTTTTTACTTTCACTCCACTACAAAGTCAAATATTTTTTTCCTCCTACATTTTGTGAAATCTGTCGTTCCTTTTGGTTTCTGTGTGTATAAAAACGTCACATGTCAAAACGAAAGAAGCGCAAAGCCAGAGCACCAATCAGGGCCCAGCGGTCACTTTGTTTAGAGCTGGTTTTGACCTGTTGGTCAGACCGACCCAGTGCAGCACGCGGTTCAACGTCAGCGCAGCAGCGTAAAACTTTGGGAGAGTCTGTTCAACATAAATGATGAACTAACCTAACTTTGTGTAAATAGAGCTCAATATAGAAATATGTCCACATATGCAGTCGAGACTGACGCGGCTTTTTTCTGAATTTCTACAAACACCATTTCATTTTATAGTAAATGAGTTTGGGCTGGTTCATGTTTATGAACAGACGCCTACAGATCAACATAGTAAAGGAGCTCATCTGTGATCCTGAGTTTAAAGCCAGTTTTTATTCAACTTAAACTTGGAACTAAGTTGTAAATAAATCTGAAACTGAAACTTTGCTTGTGTGTAAAAAGTGATTTCAGAGCCACTCGGTTCTCCCTGATGGAAACTGTTTACCTTCAGTGTTTTGTGCTTCTGATCATTTTAATAGACGTCAGCGTCACTAATTAATGACGTTCTATTAAAAGACTGGTTTACCAAGAGAGACGCTGGAGGACTTTCACCTGAAATGAGTTCATGAAGCCAGTCTGGTTATAAAAATGATAACAGGACATCAGAGCCAGAATTACTCTTTTAGTACTTTTACTTTATACTTAAGTACATTTGAAGGGAAATACTTTAGTACTTTTACTCAAAGTGGAGGTCTAAATGGAGGAACTTCTACTTTTACTGGAGTGATATTTTATCTTGGGTATCTCTACTTAAACTCAAGTACATTATTTGTGTACTTGGTCCACCTCTGGCTCTCTCATGACAATGGATCATGTTTTACTGGGATTCGCTGCCATGGCAACTTACTCTGTTCCAGAGCCGGTTAAGTTTGGGATCCAATCAGGACCGAGCTTCTGCCCCCCACCCCCACCCCCCGTGACTTTTGTTTTCCTCTCTTCATAAAGTTTGCAGCATTAATCATGTAAAGAACACTGAAGTAAATTATACCACACAGAATTTAAGAACATGAAGCAACTAAACTTTTAACTGCCGCACCATTCGTGTGTGAAACATCAAACTCAAAGTAAAAGGAGAACCGTTCCTGCATACTTTGGGCTACAGTCATGATCTCGGTCTCATTTGAAAGGTAGCACTCAAATCCTCCTCCCCATCATAACTGCTGTGAATAATAGATCATAAAATGTTTCCATAGAATGGGAATCAAATCGAATCCTGAGATTTCAGGCCTTCAAAACGGTACAATGCATCACATCAAACATCACTGTTTTGCTGGACAATCCGATGCATAAAAATGGTGGATAAAAACAGAGGTGAAGGCTTTAAAGGAAGTGTGCCAGTACTTGTACAGTCATTGACGAGAGTTTAATACTGAACCACAAATAAATACTAACAGTGCTGCGATTTACAGTTGCTATATTTTTCACATAATTACTATGTAAATTTATGTATTCGTGGTTATGATACCTTGGCTATTTGCCATAAATGTCATGCATTCCTTTTGTATGCGCACAACGATAGCCCGAGTATCTAAACTTGCTGTTAAAGCTGTTGACTGTCTTTGTAAAACGAGCTAATCGCTGTTCCACTTGTTAGGTTTTGTGAAGCTAAAAGTTCAGGAACTCTGTCTTGTTAAACTTGCTTCAGTAGACAGGCCCTTTTCCCCTCATGAAGCAGGACGTCTTGCTTTAGACTGAACCAACGTCAGGCTTAGATCAGTCCAACCTTGATTCGGCTCATGCAAACTTACAGACCAGTGATAGGATTCTGACAGAAGCAGAGCCTTTCGCTTGTTTTTTGGGTCCCTTTTTTGCCATCAGTCACATGAAAAATGATGCTTTTCAGTGGAGCAAACAAATCATGTTGCACAAATATCAAGAATACAAAGCAATTTTTATTCCAATGAGCACAAACACAGTGGCACTGGAGACAGCATCCATTTATACTGTTTTAAATGTTTTCTACTTTTTTCTGCAGATGTGAAAATGTAGATTTCCTCCTCTAAAAAATAAACTGCTCTACTCTTGCCCGTGTTGACTGTTCGTCATAAGCATCAATGTCTAAGACTAATCAGAGTATCTAAATCTTGGTTAACAGGGAAGTTCCCTAAAATGAGTTCACCATGGCTGGGATTGTTATGTTATGATTGTTATGTTTGCAAAGTGCCCAAAGTGCTGCCATAGAGCTTCAGACAGGCACAAGGAAGAGAGACCATTTCACCTGTCATGGTCTCTCTACCCATCTTGGCTTTCTATCAAGCACAGAATTAGTTTTAAAACGTTACCTTTTCTTTTTTTGACTTTCATCTGATTTTCTCCCCAATTTAGTCGTCTCCAATTCCACCCACTAGTTAGGACTTCGCCAATCACACGATGCCGTCAACGCTAGGAGGGGGAAGGCTAACACAGGCTCTCTCTGAGACCCGTGAAGCGCAAACACATCTATTCGAACTGCTGCTCACACAACGTCATTGGACAGCAGAACGCGCTCGGAGGAAAGCGTCCACCACAAGACCTGTTACGTCAGCTTACAGACGCCTGCGCTGACCAGCATCATGTTGAGTGATGGAGGGAGAAAGGACAGCATCCAACCCACCCAGAGAGAGCGAGGCCAATTGTGCTCTCTAGGATTCCCAACTACGGACGGCTGTAGCATCACCACGGATCAAACTGATCACAGGGCCAACACGTAGACGGTTGCGCCACTCAAGAGTCCAACTTTACCCTTTTTGTTTAAGGCACTATATTGTCTGGCCCCACAGTAAATGATATAATTAGTCCTCACTCGTCTGGCAGGTCCTGTCATTCCACTAATAAATTATTACTCATCTTCTTCAGGGAGACTGAGTGCTTTCAGTAGCTCCTTCTAGGTCATGGAATAGTACTGTTCCTAATGTTAGAAGTATGTTATAAAACATCTTTACACCCAATAGGAAGATCACAGAACTTACAACCCATGATCTTCCTACTGAGTGTAAAGATGTTTTATAACAGTTCTTTGGTTTCATTGAAATGCTTTTACTGTATAGCACTTTGAGATTTGTTTAAAATGTAAAGTGCATAACAAATAAAATTCATTATTATTATTGTTATTATTATTAATGTAAGACCTGCCTCAACTATTAATGACTTTAAATCTTGCCTTAGACCTTTATGCTCGAGGGTGTGTTTCGGTTTTTCTGTCAGAATTTCCATGCTCAAATCAGCAAATTATTCAGTAAATATTGTTATTCATGAAATGTCACTTTTCTTTTGGTAAAAAACTTCCCTCGAATTAACAGAAAATGTGTTTTTATGATCTTAAACATTTTGCTATATGCTTATAATTTACTGCTGAAAGCCAAAATATTAGATGCTCAACATACTATTTCATAAAAATTATTTTTACAGAGCAGATTACTGAAGAGACGCCATCTGAGATCGTTTATAGCTCAGATTTGTGGAAAAATGGGTTGACTTTCAGTACAAAAAAAAAAAAAAAAAAAAATGTGAGTTCAGCTTCCTTTATTATAAAGTTTTCTAACTACATTACCCATCTATCTGGCTGGAAAGAAGACAGTTACATATGAAACCCACTTGTGGTTCCAAGAAGTTAAAGAGGTTAAAAGACTCTTTTCTGTAGCTAATGACAGTCTAATTTGTGAAATTTATGCACCCTGATATTCATCTGATTCAACTTTTATTTCAGTTTTATGTACGAGTTCATTTCTCCTTAACTTTCATTGTTTTTTGCATTTTAATTGGCAATTTTTTTCCAACATTTTCTTCATACAGCACTGTTAATTTGTGTTTTACTGTTTATTTATAACTGTTTTCACTTTGGTCAGCTTAGGCTGGTTTTAAATGTGCTCTAGAAATGAACTTGACGTGAGCCGAACATGTCTTGTGAGACAAGGCAGCCGGACCCCTTCTTAGCTGGAAATCTCCACTTGCACTAATGAATTCCTGCAGCACTGCCTACATTTATCGTTCATTTATGCAACACAAATGGTGCAGCTTAAACAGGAACTCTGATTTTTTTAAAACTTACAATTAAATGGTTAAAATGTAAACAGTAGTTTGGTGCAAAATGCTCAATTCTAGAGAAACGCTGTTAGTTGCTAGTGATCGGAACCGGAGTTCACATCCTCTAAAAGCTACAACCACAAAAAAAAGTTATTACATTAAATGGTTATGGATCCTCAGCCTGATGTCTTACAGTAGTTCTGAGATGAGTTTTAACCTAAACGTATTTTAAGCAATTTATTCTAATCTGTTAAGGTAGAGTAATACAATAAAGGTGTTCTAAGGAAATGTAGTTCCCAAAAGAAAAAAGTTTTTCTGAGTTTTCAAATTCATCACAAATGTGTGCGTTTTGGAAATGAAATGGCTATATTTGTGTTGTAGACATCAGGATCCCTGGTTCCTATCACCACCACTGTAAATAAATCAGAGTCAGTAAGTTTCTCTACAAATGAACCATTTTGAATCAAGCCACTCTGAATGACACTGCTTACATTTCAACCACTGAATTAAGCAGATATTTAGAAAAAAAATGGTGGAATTCCCCTTTAAATAAGGGAAATATGAGACTGTGGCTGCTCAGCATTTTAATACTGCCCCCTATGGGAGCAAGTAAAATTGGCTTGCTATCGATTGTTGCCCCTTTTTGGCAACTGCTAATTTGCATTTTAGTGGCTTTAGCTTTTAATTAATGCAACATTTATCTAAAGGCAAACACAAAATCTCTTCCTCAAAACAAGTAAAATGGAAATTTTAAATCTGTTCTTGAATATATAGATGACATTAAGGGCTGTCAGGAGTCATAACATATGCTGTTGAGTAATAAGAATACCAAGTACTGGCCATTAATCTAGCAGTGACCTAACAATAAAAATGGACTTAACTTAATGATAAACTATACCTGGCCGTTTCAAGATCTTAAATACTTTAGTGGAAAAAGATAAACAAGGAAGCATGTTACAACCACAATTCCAATGAAGTTGGGACGTTGTGTAAAACATAAATAAAAACAAAATACAATGATTTGCAAATCCTTTTCAACCTATATTCAACTGAACACACTAGAAAGACGAGATATTTAATGTTCAAACGGATAAACTTTATTGTTTTTTGCAAATATTTACTGATTTTGAATTTCATTTTTTGAATTTTCATTTGAATTTCAACTTCATTGGGGTTGTAAAAAAGTGTAATTATATATACAGTCAAAGGCAAAAGTTTGAATACCCTCAGACAAATTACTAATTTTCTTGGTGAAAATAAGTTAAGACATCCTCTACAGAGAACGCAGTGAAATAAGTGATTTTGGGCCCCATCGTGGGCCCCATCATCTCTGTAAGCTTGTTGTTTACATGATCATGTGCTTTGCAGCTCTTGTGTCTAAAATGACTTCATTCACTTTAACTGTTTTACTGTTATCATTTTTTACCGTTCATATATGACTCCGTGGTTTTTCTACTTTATTTAGGATATTCGTTAATTTATAGAATTTCTCTTCATGCGTGCTTCAGCCCACTCCCACCTGCAATGGGCTGGTTTCCTGTATGTGGTGGGTCCCACCTAACTATGCTGTCTTTGCAATAAAACATGCAGTTGGTCAGTGTTATACACTCACATTATCCACACTACGTAGACAAAAACGGTCTCCTATCTCCCATCTCTAATGGTATCGCATGCCGAATAATCCCAACTAAATGCTGCAGATTCATAGAAAATGTTCATTATCAATATTTTTTTAACACAAGTAATCAAGTTTAATGAATCTTGGCTGCCCTAATCAACACTCAACACCAAAAATATTAACTTTTTCTTAAAACAAAGTATGAAAAAGTGGACATGAGTGTGTACTTACTGTCCCAGGCCGATAAAGGGGAAGATGGCGACGTAATATCCCACACAGATGATAAAAATTAGCCATAGCTGCAAAGGGAAGTCTTTCACATCCTTCAGCTTGATCACTTCCCCTGCGCCAGCAAGCACAACACAAATCATAAAAACAGACAACTGCTTCCCTCTGCTCGCCGTGGCATTATCTGCTCAGTTAAGCTGTTTTTTTATATAACATATAACAGGACGTATGAAAAGCTTTGAAGGCTGCGGCGAGGGCTGTAATCATGTCCCTAACCCTCGCTGACAACCCGAATGTAATACAGTCACAAAAAAGATGCTGCGAGCAGCAGAAGAGCTACTTATCAATCTGTTTTAAGTGGAACATGCACAGACAGGCAATCTAACATCTGAACAGCTTTGTACGTTGGAGGCCCAAGCAGCCATAAACTCACAAACACAGTTAACTGACCAGTCTTCCCCTGCTCCTTGTTGAGTATCCTCTCTGCTCGCTTGTCCAGGAAGCCCAACACCAGAGCGCAGAACAGCGATAAGACACACGTCGTGGCCCCTGAAACACAAGTCCACACGGGTCAGTTCTCCTCAGTTCTCCAGATATCACACTTTTCCATGGCACTGCAGCCTAAGCCAAACTCTATATGTCCTAAAGTGTCTGGACAATCCTGCTAATGAGTGAATCCAGCTATTTGAAGGTCACTGCTGACATAGCAGAGTTATACTCATGAACATGACAACGTTCATTTAAAAAAACTGAATGAATTATTTAGTTTTAATCTTCAGTAATGTCCCATTTAAGTGGCCAAATTTATGATATATTTGAAGACAAATGCGTATTTATACTCCCCAGCCTTGATCATAATCTGTATACGACAGCATGTCTACGCTAATTATTAAAAGATTCAGATTACAAAATATAATGTTTATCTCATTACCATAACACACTGACAACCACTGAGGTTTAAAACTTAGTTCTGTTCACATCCTAACAGTTTACAAGGCAAACATTACAAGAGATTCAACAGTAATACGTAATACAAAATATTTTTCTTCTTATTAAAAACAGCAAGAACTCTACATTTTGATAATGAGACACATACAGTATGTGCACACACTTCGATAATGAGAATTAGCATAAAAAGTGAGATGTACTTTATTTCTACTCTTATAGTTAGGTCTATTTTTAATTCCTTCAGAGTATATCGCTGTTGTCTGAACAAAACCTCATATGTCCAAAATAATAACTTTACAGAATAAGAAAAAAATCCTACTTTACTTTTAATGTAAGTCAATGGAACCAGACATTTTTAAGTATTTTGGACTGTTTCTTTTGGTCCATTCATCATGAAATTTACAAACAATGTTAAGGGCAACAGGTATTTTCAAATTATGTAAAAAACTGAAAAACGACAAAAACGGAGATACAGGGTTGTTTTCCAACAGCAGCGATATGTAACTATTCATCTATCAAAAAATATTTAGAAAAAGAAAAATCAATCTTTTTGGTGAACCCTCTCTCTCTCTCTCTCTCTCTCTCTCTCTCTCTCTCTCTCTCTCTCTCTCTATATATATATATATATATATATATATATATATATATATAAATATATAATTGATTTACTACACAACATGAATACATTTTAATCTGCATGATGATTGACATTTAAATATGTTTGGACATGGTTTAAAGCAGTTTCTTGACAAGGAATAGGGCACTCTAGAGCAGCTGCACAAGATCCTGAGGTCACCATGCCCCAGCATTGGGCTGTGGAGCAGTGGAACCATGTTCTCTGGAGAGATGGAGCTCCATCCAGTATCTTTGGGATGAGTTTGAGTGATCCAGAACTGACCATCCAACATCAGTACAACCCCACTAATGCGCAATCAAACCCTCACAGCAATGTTTTTGTGTAAAGCCTAGAAAAACAATTAATCTTTGCTATCAACTTCGAACAGATATAATGTTCAGCAATTCAGTTGCGCTTTATTTATATATTTATTTTTTAAAAAGTCAAATGAAAAGCAGAAAAATACGTTTTTTACTTAAATTAGAATAAATATCACATAAAAAAAAAACTGAATGACAGACTGCCTGTGACATCCTGATGTCTCATCCAAGCCAGACAGAGCTTAATGAAAGGGGAAACACCGACATCACTTTATTCAACATAATAAGGAACGAGCAACAGCTGGTCAAAAAATGACATAATGAGCTGTCAATTATCGTCTTTTTCCTTTGCAGTTTCAGTCTGACAGTGTGATACAATGCATTATCGTGTACAGGTTCACTACAAGTGCTCTAGATCTCTATTTAGATGAATCATGCAACTGGTCAGCGCTCCAGACATACTCAGGCCACCTACAATGTGCTGAGTAATTTATCACAATAACAATAACACGGCATCAAATCATCCACCTCTGCCAAAAGCGTTCTGCTGGTACCGCTGTCTATTCCTTCAATAGTGAATGTGTTTACATGCACATTACATGATATTTATTTCTGCAGTTATCTGATTACTCAAACGGTCACGTAAACACCATATAAACAATAAAGAAATCTGATAAAGAGGCTGGACTTTAGCTCAGTAATCAGATTTCTCAGCGCATGTCAACTCTTACTCTGATTTCTTTCGGATTTCTTAGTCTGCGAATGTGTGAGATTCAGCAAAAGAATATTGGAGTTACGCTGAAACCAAACACAAAGTATTTAAATATTCAAACGTTCATATTTTCAGGTAAAGTGGCACGGTGTTTTTAAAAAGCCGCAGCATGAAGTTTGGGTTTTACGTCACATTTACGTCACGTCTTCTTCTGTGAGCTTATTGGCTGCTTGCAAAGCAGAAATCAGATTACTGTCTGAATAATGCAGACACAGAGTTTCACGTTATCGGACTACTCAAGCACATGTAAACGTGTTGATCAGATATCTGACAGAACCTGCTTTTCTGCAGTTATCAGATTATTGTGTGCATGTAAACAAACTCAATGTTCAGTGAACCAGCAACGCTGAATCAAACAAGAACTAACACAATCTGTACAGTTCATACTAGACAATTACAATGAATCTGCAGCCCAACAGGTTGTATAGAGGCAAAACTTTTTAAAACCTGCAGCCCAGATAACTCCTAAAAAGAGAAGAGAAAACAATGACGCAGCGAAGACGAAGCTTCGGAGGCTTGTTATTTGGATAAGACCAAAGTAACATGAGATGAGCAGAAGTGAAAGGGGAAACTCCATGAAGCGATAACAGCACTTCTGCACAAAAAACCCAAGAGGATTTCATCTTGTCAGCGCATTAACGAAACATGGCTTCAGGTTTCAAAAAAAAGGCACACCGACCGGGATATGGGAGTGTAACTCAAGACCCCAGTGTCAGAGGTTGAGTGAAGTGATGCCAAATGTGGCCAAAAGCTTCTCAAATGATACTAACTCTCTAACAAGAGCACACGGCATACATCTAACCGACACACAATAAGCAGCAGGGGAGCAGAAATGCAGGGCTAGTCCATTCAAATGCATTCGTTTTGAAATGTTATAAGCAAATCATAATTGATTATCACAATATTCAATCAAAATCCTCTTAAAAGGCCATTTTCACATGTAAAAATCCCAAAGTAAAATTGCTATACTGTCTATATCCCAGCACTGTATACGCACTTCCTCCAGCTGTATGTGTGTACTCAATATATTTTTATTTTAAAAAATCACTTTGGAAACTCGAAAAAATGAACTACACCCTTAAAGGATCTATAGGTAATTACTACAAAGCATGGGGACCCTTCTTAACACATCTAGATGATGTGGAGCTCTTGGATCATCAAGATTCCAATTAGTTACATTCAAAAAGTGACTCCCTCCAATTTTGTCTTGGGCCGTTGCCTCCTGCCTCCTTTTGTGTCTCTGTTTGTATGATTAAGATGCTATCAACCACTGATTTGTGGTGTTCAAATATTTCACTTTTAATGTAACTGTTTTTTGTCTTTTTTTTTTTTTTTTTTTTTTCCCATTATTTTATTTTTTTTTGTTTTATTATTTGTTTCTTTGTCTGTGTAGGTGTGCAAGTGTATGTTTTTGATGCATATCTTAAACCAACAAATAAAACAATGATAAAAAAAAAAAAAAAAAAAAAAATCACTTTGGATGATATTAAGATAATTGACACTTCATGATGCACTGAATCGCTTCCTAAAGTATCACAACCACAAAAAGTCACATTTATCCTAAAATACATTCCCTTATTTAAAAAATTCCCTTATTAATATAAACATTTAGCATTGCACAAAGATATGGAAATCATAATATCAGCAGATATCTGATGATGTATTCATTGCACTTGTCACGCAACCCTCAGGCTCTGACACTCACTTGGACTCCATCTCCCAGACTCCTCTGGGGGATCTGACCTGCCTTCACACTCCAATCACTGGTTTCACACTATTGAATACTAATTTGGGTCACCTGTGATTTAGGTCATGTGATATCCTTAGTATAATTTATAAGCCTGGGCTTTATTATTCGTTATTTGACCTACTGAGCATTTCCATTGTATATCTGCCTTCTTGTTTATGACCTGTTTGTTTTATTCCGATTACGTCTTTTGCTTTTCCCTTTGGATTTTCTGCCTTTGGTTATCTCTGTGTTCTGACCTTTTGGACCGCTTTCTGGACTTTGCTTATAGTTATGTTTGTTTTCTGGCTTTGACCCATGCCTTCGTTGTGACTACGAGCTTGGATTATGTCCCAATTAGTCTTTCTTGTTCATTTTTACCGCGAGCATCTCATTTCATCTGTGTCGTTACGGCACTCCAGAAGAAGAGAATGTTTAGGCGATGCTGAGATACTGTAAGAAATGATCTGCACTTTAATCATTTTAGTGCATCTGCAGAAACAAACAGGGTTTTTTCTGTAATGCTGATTCACATTTTATAAATGCTTATGAGCCATAAGACAAATATGGGATATCTGCATCAGCCCAATTTTTTGCATCCAAATAAATAACTTTCAAGTATACATACACAAATCTTCTTCTTCTTTCGGCTGCTCCCTTTAGGGGTCACCACAGCGGATCATCTGCCTCCATCTTGCCCTATCCACTGCCTGCTCTACTTTCACACCAACCATCTCCATGTCCACCTTCACTACATCCATAAACCTTCTCGGAGGTCTACCTCTTCTCCTTCTACCCGGCAGCTCCATCTCCAACATTCTTTGCCCAATATATCCACTATTCCTCCTCAACACATGTCCAAACCATCTCAACCTGGCCTTTCTGGCTTTATCTCCAAACTGCTCCACCTTCACTGTTCCTCTGATCTGCTCATTTCTAATCTTGTCCAGCCTCGTCACTCCCAACGAAAATCTCAGCATCTTCATCTCCGCCACCTCCAGCTCAGCCTCCTGTCTTTTAGACAGAGCCACAGTCTCCAAACCGTCCATCATAGCAGGACGCACTGCTGTCTTGTAAACCTTCCCTTTCACTCTTGCTGCTATCCTTCTGTCACACATCAGCCCTGACACATACACAAATATAAAAAAAAAAATAAATAAAAATGTTAAAATTATATATGCACATCAGTGTCACTGCTGGACTGAGAACAGTCCACCAACCAAAAAAATCCAGCCAACAGCGTCCTGTGGGCAGCGTCCTGTGACCACTGATGAAGACAGATGATGACTAACACAAACTATGCAGCAGCAGATGAGCTTCCGTCTGAGTTTACATCTACAAGGTGGACTGACAAGGTAGGAGTGTCTAATAGAGTGGACACTCCAGAAGCACTGCTGTCTCTGATCCACTCCCACCAGCGCAACACACACTAACACACCACGATGTCACTGTCACTGCAGTGCTGAGAATGACCCACCACCCAAATAGTGCCTGCTCTGTGAGGATGTGACCACTTAAGAACAGGGTAAAAAGGGTCTAACAAAGTATGCAGAGAAACAGTTGGACTACACTCTATATATAACCCCTACCATCATTTTTTCAATAAACGGCACAGGGATCCACTACTGCATGAATCACTTCACCAAAATGGTTCAGTGTCAAGGCTACGGGGAAGTCCTTGACTGACTACGCAGGTTATATCAGGCACTGAACACTTACCGATCATGAGAGCAGATCCTAGAGTGAAGTAGCCCGTTTGGCCCAGCACAGTCTTCATGTGATCGTACACCGAGCCCATAATGTTCATATTGACTGTACTGCCCTGGGAGACGGAGAGAAATCATCTGAAATCACTCTTAAACTGATAAAAGTGACGGAAATCTACTGGGGATCATTTAACATGGTTTACTGTCAACCCTAACCAGCAGCGTTAGGATTCAACAGTTTAGCAGTGTTATATAGGACCACAACAGGGAATAAGAAGGGATTCATTTATTTCAGGTTTAGGTTCAATTTTAAATATTTGAACCTAATTAAATAACAATAAATTTCTATATTTATGCCTTAAACACCATTATTCATCCAACAAAGAATTGTGAAACTGAATTAAATACAGTCCATACAGTCAGTGTAAACAGCCCAATTTAAATTTAGTGTATTTGTAAAATCACAACAAATATAGACATATCCACCTGTTAGGTCTACTGCAATTGAGCCCCACCCATTCATAATAAAGTTATAAGGAGTGTTTTAGCCCAGACTGCTTTTCAAATGAGGCACATTACAGGACAAGCAATCAAAACAGAGCTTATTTACATATATCAGTTTTAAAAGCACAGCAACAAAATCAGCCTTTTTAATTCTTTAAAAAAAGGGAAAAATTTATATTTATATATATATATACACACATACACACACACACACAGCTCAAAAAAACACAGGGAACACTTAAGCAACACAATATAACTCCAAGTAAATCAAACTTCTGTGAAATCAAACTGTCCACTTAGGAAGCAACACTGACAATCAATCAGTTTCACAGCTGTTGTGCAAATGGAACAGACAACAGGTGGAAATTATTGGCGATTAGCAAGACACACTCAATAAAGAAGTGGTTGTGCAGGTGGGACCACAGACCACTTCTCAGTACCTTTCTGCTTTCTGGCTGATGTTTTGGTCACTTCCTTCAGCATGAGCTGTTTGGCAGTGGGTCAGTAATGGTGTAGGGTGGCATTTCTTTAGAGGTCCGCACAGCCCACCATGTGCTCGCCAGAGGTAGCCTGACTGCCATTAGGTACCTAGATGAGATCCTCAGACCCCTTGTGAGACTATATGCTGGTGCGGTTGGCCCTGGGTTCCTCCTAATGCAGGACAATGCTAGACCTCATGTGGCTGGAGTGTGTCAGCAGTTCCTGCAAGATGAAGGCATTGAAGCTATGGACCGGCCCGCCCGTTCCCCAGACCTGAATCCGATTGAGCACATCTGGGACATGATGTCTCGCTCCATCCACCAACGCCACGTTGCACCACAGACTGTCCAGGAGCTGGTGGATGCTTTAGTCCAGGTCTGGGAGGAGATCCCTCAGGAGACCATCCACCACCTCATCAGGAGCTGCCCAGGCGTTGTAGGGAGGTCATACAGGCACGTGGAGGCCACACACAACACTGAGCCTCATTTTGACTTGTTTTAAAGACATCACATCAAAGTTGGATCAGCCTGTCGTGTGTTTTTCCACTTTAATTTTGTGTGTGACTCCAAATCCAGGCCTCCATTGGTTAATAAATTTGATTTCCATTGATGATCTTTGTGAGATTTTGTTGTCAGCACATTCAACTTTGTACAGAACAAAGTATTCAATGAGAATATTTCATTCATTCAGATCTAGGATGTGTTATTTGAGTGTTGCCTTCATTTTTTTGAGCAGTGTACATATATTTAAAATTAAAGTGGAAAAACAACCCTACACCATAATCCCACCTCCACCAAACTTTACACTTGGCACAATGCAGTCAGAGAAGTACCGTCTCCTGGCAACTGCTAAACCCAGACTCATCCATCGGATTGCCAGACAGAGAAGCGTGATTGGTCACTCCAGAGAACATGTCTCCACTGCTCTAGAGTCCAGTGGCGGCGCTTTACACCACTGCATTCGTCACTTTGCATTGCACTTGGTGATGTAAGGCTTGGATGCAGCTGCTTGGCCATGGAAACCCATTCCATGAAGCTCTCTACGCTGTTCTTGAGCTGATCTGAAGGCCACATGAAGTTTAGAGGTCTGTAGCGATTGACTCTGCAGAAAGTCGGGGACCTCTGCGCACTATGCGACTCAGCAGTCTACAGGCCTAGGTGCTTGGTTTTATACACCTGTGGCCATGGATGGGTGAGTGAATACTTTTGGCAATATAGTGGATGATTTTGTTACATAAACCCTTAAATACTTTGTAAATGGACCTAAAAAGTTCTGCAATTTTTTTCTAATAATTTCTGGTGATGTCTTACCACTCTAGCCATGCTGAGCTGCAGGCCAAACACCAGGTTGAGCTCCTTCCCTTTGAACCAGTTCACTGCGTATGTGTTCTGTGCCACGGCCAAAGACTCCCCTCCAATGCTGCAGAGCCGGAAACAGAAAAGAAAGGCATACCAAGTCATTTAATCATGAGTAGTGGGTAAATCTGATCTAAATAAAAGTGAAACTTACCCAAAAACAAAGCGGCCAAACTCCATCAACCAGAAATGATCAACCAAAGCACCTAATGCAAATATCACCTGCAAAAAACAGATTTATATTATAGATTTGCACAATCAGGACACTGCTCAGAAATCTTTATGGGAAATTCTTTGCTAGTTTTTTGGGCCTGATTTAATGATACAATGGCACATAACTGAGTAGTCAAGTGTCCAATTACTTCTGGTCCCATTAAATAGATTGAGTATATAGGAAAAAGTGCTGTGATTCCAATATAGTTATGCTTCCATTGGCTGAACTATCTTGTTAGGTGTAACATTTCTAATCTATTTTTGAGTTTTAATGTACGATCCTCCTTTTATGATTTCTTAGTGTGGTCACAGTATTTGTATCAATATCTAAAAGATCATCATGGCATGAATATATAAATATGAATAAGACTGTGTCTCTGATGTTCTTCATAAGAAATGTCTGGATACTTTTTGACATGTAGTGTATTAGAATTAAAATTGTATACGTTCTAAAGAATTTAACAGAATATATTATCGTATATTGCAATACTGATTAGTATCAGAATTTACAGGAGCATCGCTAAACATCAAAAGCTCAGCATATGACATAACCCAAAAAAAAAAAAATACACTATCACATTACAAATTATCACTAGGCCTGTCATAATTATGAAAACTGCATGATTATTGGAAAATGCTCCCAACTAATAACACATACAGCTCAGGCTCAAATAAACAAACATTACTCACTGGTGCCCCCTAAAGGAGCTACACTGTTATCAATAAAAGTTCTCTGCAGGTGCATTTTTTGATACAAACAGTGTAAATGTTCCCTCAAAAGTACAGCAGTTGTTTTAAGGTCTGACTGTGAACCTTCAATCAGTTTTTCCAGGTGAAAAGTTTGTATTTGTTCGTATTTCATAACTGAATGTTTTAAAACAGAACAATAGAATAAAAGCCTGGAGGCGAGGCGGGGCGTGTGGAGTCAGTACAGCTTAGAAAATATCATTTCAGTGGATTATGATACAGTTATGTTCCCTGACTAAAGCTACTGAGATGTAGCCTTGATGGTACCACCCCAGTGACAAGAGGGGTCCTGCCCCAGTGACAGTTACTACCTATATTTCTGAGAGTGTACATGTCAGAAGTTAGAACTTCTGATATTTTTGTGAGAAAATCCATTCGCGCAATGTTTGTTGTGACATAAACATGAGACTGTAAAAGCTAACGACTGTGGAAAGAAACTGTGGCCAGCTTAAATAATTGCAATTAGGCAAATATGTCATTAATATAGGCCTAACCCTGTACCGGATGTTCTCCTACCTGTCCAACACACACAAACAGTGCAAAGATCACTGTTCCCAACCTAGAAAGAGAGAGAGGGTCATATTACACCTACTGCTGAAAAATAACTTACACAAAGTAGAGGAATTAACAAAGCTTTTAAAATGACTTTATAAATGCAAACTAGAGCTTCAGTAAGGTGGTTGGTGCTATATTCCTTAGGCCTATGCTAAATTTGTTGACAATGCATCTGTTTGTGCATGACAGTGTATTAACTAGTCTAGTGTAATGCAGTAAATAAAGCTACCAAGACATAAAATGTCATTTTGCAATGAATTTATATAAAAAAAATGAATGAAGAAATAAAATTCTAATAGCATTAACTCCTGAAGTCGACTCACCTGATGCCAAAAACTCTGTCCAATAGAAAGCCTCCCAGGAAACAGAGGAATACATTGGGCCATGAGTACCAGGCATAGAGCTGCATGAACTTGGAAGTGTTTAACTGCATATCCTGAGAGAGAGAGAGAGAGAGAGAGAGAGAGAGAGAGAGAGAGAGAGAGAGAGAGAGAGAGTCAGACCTAAAAACCCATTTGAAATTGTAAGGAAATTTTGCATATCACCTTCTATTGTCTATTGACTGTTTTAGAATATATAGTTTTACAGTCCTTTTTCTTTACATTTAAGATTTTTGATACTTTTTTTTTCCCCTTAAATCTGCACTTTATATATTTTAGCCTTATGTTTAAATTATTTTGTATGTAGGAAGTGCCGTTGGATTGCTGCTCAATTTCATTGTACACTGTGCAATGACAATAAACGCATCTTATGTTATCTTATTTTGTCATATGTTAATAACAAAAAATCCTGCATATGCAACATTTTGCATGGAGAAACAAATGCACCCCCAAAATAATGTAATAAGTGTAATAAATATTACATATGGCCATTTTAAATTGCTTTAACTGGTATCAACTTAACATATTCACACTAAGCTTAATTGTAATTCATTGTATTTTGCAAAGGGATCCCACTGGTATACACACTGATCAGGCATAATATTCATAATATCTGTGTTGTAGTCATGGTGACCCCTGGTTCCTATCACCACCACTGTAAAGACATTGAGTCTCTACAAATCAACAATTTCACACCAAATCACTCTGAATGACTCCGTCTACATCTCAAATATTGAATTACACAGAAATTTGGAAAAATTGGTGAATTAGCCCTTTACTATAAAGACTGTAATTTACTGATTCAGATCAACATTAGAGAACAATTAAAAATATGTAAAATAAATCAATTGTTTGCCTCATTTCTGGAATGTGCTTTTATGTCTGGCTCTAATGAGGCTCAAAAAAACAACAATATTTAATTCAAACATTTTTTAAAAAGCAGCAGATTAAATCTGCAGCCCATTCGTTCGCAATAAAGTAAAAAATATACCAAGCCATAATCCTTCAGAATAAGACCCTTATATACGTTATTCTAGACAGTGCACATAGGCACTTTAAGCTTATTGGACTACATATATTTCATAAATATACTTACATTCATATTAGCTGATTAATTACTTTGGCTGTACATGCTGTTTTTTGTACTTCAGTACTTGATTGTTAAAGGACTTATCCTGCATTACTAATAAAGCGTGGTTGTGTACTGTCTATGTAATATATATTAATAGCATGTATATTTTTCTATATTTATTTTATTTTAACTCACTTTATGTTGAGTACACTTTATGTCCTTGTACACCTGGTACTCTCTTTGAAAGATGCTTCTTTGAGGGTTCCTTAGTTAAGGCAATGGTTCTAAAAAGAACCCCATTTAACGCCAAATTGGTTCTTTGCATGGTGAATGGTTCTTTACATTGAGATTTTTGGTGCTACATAGAAAACACATTCTCCATCAGACTGAAAAGCAATTACACCATGCAAAGTACCACTTAAGCATGCAAATGGTCCTATTTGGAACTCATGGTTCTACACAGAGCCACTGCCTTTACTAAGGAACCCTTGAAGAACCATCGGTATAAAACTGTACTAGAGATTCTGATTTTGACTATAATAAAACCAACTGACCTGGTACAGCAAACATAAATATATATTTACAAAATAAAAAAAACGGCAGCAGATTAAATTCGCAGTCCATTTCTACATAATAAAAGTCCTCTGACCTGGATGATTTGCTTCTGAAGAGCAGCTGGATTGTCGTAGCAGAAGTAGCTGCCTGAAAATACAAAGCGGACAAAAGAATATTTCATTTTTACTGACTTGAGGGCTTTAAAATACAACTTCCAAGTACATCAACTGCAGCGACTTAAGTTGCATAGCTAAAGTTAGCTCCTGTTCCCAGCTTCTTTTTCGAATTTTCCCGTTCCACCTTAAATGGTGCTGCGGCGACCATTCGAAAGACAAGCTGTATCTTCTTCTATAGGAAAAAAACAGCCTGAAGTAGCAGCTGTGACATATTTAATATGAAAACGCTTTTGAAGTGGCGGGCTCTTGCTCACCGAAACCCAAAAAACACATAAAAAACAGCACAATGATTCTGTGGAGCAGGTGGTTCGGGTCACGGAGGGGCGACATGCGCCCTGAGGTTCCTGTGTCATGATGGTTTTCACTGAAGAGCCGCTCGTTTTCTTCTCTCTCTGCCATTTCTCTCGGTTCGGTCAAAATCTGCAGCTAAAATCTTTCACAAACAGCAAAAGCACAGAGCGGTATGCTGGAAATCATGTGACCGCAGTTCTGCCTGTCATATGACCACCTCGTCTTTCCAGAGCCGGTTTAAAGGCAGCCTGGCCACTTCCTATTCCTCCCCAGTAATGTGTTCCGGGCTTTAAACACTAGTGGGCGCTCTGCAGCGAGTCTAAGGTGAGTCTAAGGGTTAATGTAGCGCATTTGCGCAAATAGTAAATGGAAAAAAAACATTTTTATATTGATGAATGAATTAATTTCCTGAACATCATTGAACATTTTAAACACTGCTGCTTTGAGTGCTTTCGAACTCCATTTTAAACAAATCAGCAAAAAATCAGCACCTTAGTTGCAACAATGCCAACCAATGAGCAATCAGTAGTATTAGTGCTAACCAGTACAGTAGCATTAATGCTAACCAATCAGCTCTCAGTAGCAGTAATGCTAACCAATCAGCTCTCAGGAGCATTAACGCTAACTAATCAGCACTCAGTAGCAGTAATGCTAACTAATCAGCACTCAGTAGCAGTGATGCTAACTAATCAGCACTCAGTAACAGTAATGCTAACCAATCAGCTCTCAGGAGCATTAATGCTGACTAATCAGCACTCAGTAGCTGTAATGCTAACCAATCAGCACTCAGTAGCTGTAATGCTAACCGAGCAGCTCTCAGTAGCTGTAATGCTAACTAATCAGCACTCAGTAGCTGTAATGCTAACCAATCAACACTCAGTAGCTGTAATGCTAACTAATCAGCGCTCAGTAGCAGTAATGCTAACCGAGCAGCACTCAGTAGTAGTAATGCTAACCAATCATGTTAGCACCATATTGTCCAAAACTTGCTTGCTGTTTAAAAATAAAGTAACTTCCATTTTTGCTGTTTAGCTATTCACCACATTCACAGAGGACTCACTGCGCTTGGATCACCCTCTGGAGATTTGCAGGCATGTTTTTATCTAATGTCAGAAATAGGAAGTGGCTAGGCAACCCTTAAACTCTGGTTATATTAAAAAAGGACTGCTAAACATCTGCAAGTGTCACAGTTTCTTACAATATGCTTTTTTTTTTTTTTTTTTTTTTAGCATATCATGAATATCGTCACTGCTTTAGAACACTAAACACCTATGTTTCATCACAGTGAACGACTTGCTAGTCCAGTTTAACTGCATTTATAACAGAATGCTCTATTCATCAGCTGTAACATCAGCTATATTCAGCTGTTAGAAGAAAAATATTGTGACATATCATGAAAATTTTGTGTAATGGTATTGTATTTTTACCATATTGTTCACCTCTATAAGGGCATACAAGCTGTCTGTATATCTCGCACCCCAGAGCTTTAGAGTCCACTCTCAATTCCTGGATGTCTGAAATTTGTGTGTCCAGAAATTTGTAGACACCTGGGCTACACCTGAGCTACTATGGCAGCTGAGAAGGTCATTTTTGATGTCCTTCTAACTTATTTAAAAAAAAAAAAAAAACGTATGTTAAAATACTCACAACAAATGCGTCTTCTAACGTCTTCAGTTGCTGTGTACACCAAGCTGCAGCGGCCACATTTGTAGAGGTCTTCAATTGAATCCTGTGGATGTCCAAATAAAATTTGCTAACAAAAGCAGTTATCTTGACATCACAAGATAATTAAGTCCTGATCTCACGATAACAACTTAACTGTCATTTAAAAGGAGAGTTTGTCCCTTTCTAAACGATACAATTATAAACTAGAGATTAATACGTTGTTTGTCATTTTCATTGTTTATTTACCTTTTTCCAGCCTCTCACTGTCCCTTTGAGCATGATTTGTATTGTTACTGTGCCTTTAAGACTGATCTATGCAAATGACCCCTGTTGTGATTGGCTGTCCTGTGTTGCGCCTCATTCAAAAAGCAGTCAGGACTGAAAAATGTTGCAGCTCTTTATAGCTTCTGTTTGTATGGTTGGAGCTAAACTGCCAGGGCTGAACAATTGCATATTTGAAAATCACAAAAACAGTGAGTTTAAAAAGAGCTTTTTTGCAGCTTAGTGTTCATATACAGACCTTATGGACTGGGAAAAGTTGACAGGCATGTTTTTACTGGTCATAGTGTCATAGGCCTTTTATAAAGGCCTCGGTTGTTGTAGTAGCACTGACTTCCTTGCAGGCATTTGTGCCTGGGGTTTTAAGGAGGTATCTGTCAATGTGGCTGCCCGTTGTCTCGTTTGTAAGCTGTTAGACTGGCAGATGTCACCTTCATGTTTTAAATTTGACAGTTTGACCTTAAACACGCAAGTCCTGTCACTGTTCATCAATCACTGGTGGTTTAAGAGTAAACTCCCAGCCACGTTCACTTTATGGGGAACCTTCAATCAGGAATACATTTACAACGACATGGCTGATATGTTCCCTCACCTTTCTCCTCTGTTCCTCCTTCAGCCACTTTTCTCATCATATAAGGGAATTCATAAACCAAAAATACAACCCCAATTCCAAAACAAAATAAAACAAACATAATTAAAAACAGAATATGATGATTTGCAAATCCTTTTCAACCTATATTCAGTTGACTACACTACAAAGACACAATATTTAATGTTCAAATGGATAAACTTTATTGTTTTTTGCAAATATTCACTCATTTTGAATTTGATGCCTGCAACACGTTCCAATGAAGTTGGGACAGTTACTACTGAGTGCTGATTGGTTGGCATTACTGCTACTGAGAGCTGATTGGTTGGCATTACTGCTACTGAGAGCTGATTGGTTAGCATTACTGCTACTGATTGCTGATGGTTGGCATTACTGCTACTGAGAGCTGATTGGTTGGCATTACTACTACTGAGAGCTGATTGGTTAGCATTACTACTACTGAGTGCTGATTGGTTAGCATTATTGCTACTAAGTACTGATTGGTTAGCGTTAATGCTACTGAGTACTGATTAGTTAGCATTACTGCTACTGAGAGCTGATTGGTTAGCATTACTACTACTGAGTGCTGATTGGTTAGCATTATTGCTACTAAGTACTGATTGGTTAGCGTTAATGCTACTGAGTACTGATTAGTTAGCATTACTGCTACTGAGAGCTGATTGGTTAGCATTACTACTACTGAGTGCTGATTGGTTAGCATTATTGCTACTAAGTACTGATTGGTTAGCGTTAATGCTACTGAGTACTGATTAGTTAGCATTACTGCAACTGAGAGCTGATCGCTTTGCATTACTGCTACTGAGTGCTGATTGGTTAGCATTATTGCTACTAAGTACTGATTGGTTAGCGTTAATGCTACTGAGTACTGATTAGTTAGCATTACTGCTACTGAGAGCTGATTGGTTAGCATTACTACTACTGAGTGCTGATTAGTTAGCATTATTGCTACTAAGTACTGATTGGTTAGCGTTAATGCTACTGAGTACTGATTAGTTAGCATTACTGCAACTGAGAGCTGATCGCTTTGCATTACTGCTACTGAGTGCTGATTGGTTAATATTACTGCTACTAACTGCTGAGTTCTTGGCATTACTGCTACTGAATACTGATTATTTTGCACAATGTCCAGGTTAGCTTAAGCTATTTAAGGTATTTCCACTGGTGGACCAAGTTGACTTGTTGATTAGCATAAGCTCTAGGTATATTTTTAGCTAGTCCAGCTGTTCACCCAACCATATTGGACCAGGACAAATCAAGCTATTGATATAATAGTATACAAACTTTTGCTAGCTGCTGTTAGGCTTTCATGCCCCATCTGCTAACCGGTGCCCTCTAGTGTTCTTTCTCAGTTAGCCACATCAGCAAATTTGAGTGTATTAGTCGTTTAAGTCTCCCAGGAAGAGCGAGCACCAGGACTAAGCAATTTCCATGAATGGCATTTAGAATTACCCATAATTCACTCAGGCTTGGTAATCTGTCAGAAAATTTTATCTGCGTTTGACAAACAGGCTTCCTTCGCATGGTCAGAGTAATGATGGTGTAGCTCATTAATTTCCAGCTCTAATGCAAGACCCTTTCTGTTCTTGTGGCAGGCAGGCAAGGAAGATCATATTTCATTATTCCATTAATCAGCAGGTACGTGGCAGTAAATCAGTCTGGATGTGCTGCAAAGTCGCTCACAGTTGTGTGACTGTCCCCGAAACCCCCATCTCCAAGGTGTCACTCGGAAAGAACCAATTAATTTGGATCATGAGAAGCTCTGTTTTTTCGCCTCCTTCCTCTCCTCAGCCTAATTTGCCTTTCAAATTAATCCGGAGGGAAAATGAAGACTATGATTCTGAATAAAGCATCTTTCCACACAGATCTCCCATGGCACCTTAATAGAATCCTCATCTTATCCCACCTCTAAACCTCCTGATCTGTATTAGCATACTCTGCCCTGGGTTAAAGACTTGCAGTATGACTGATTGTAATTCAGGTTCATCTGTGACAATTTGGAGATAAATTATGGCAAATATCATGTTTGCTCTCGGCTCCTTGGGGTCATTGGGGTGCCTCAGTGTTTATTACACTGAATTGCTGTTCGTAGTGTTTTGCTTAAAGGCAACATTCAGCCATTTTTTATTATTTTACATAAATACAATTATAGTTGCATAATCAAAGAACTGAGTGTGGGTAGGAATATTCCTGGTTTATGGCTCGGCACATGAAACCACAGCATATAGGTTTATTTAAGTTACACGGATGCAAGTTATTTAGGTGATAAAGAAGAATATTATGCCTATTATTTTGAAAAAAATATATATTCTAACTACATAATTTGATACAGATTTCCTCTAACAAGATATTCACAGATAAACAGACAAAGAATTTTCCCCCTAATCCCAAAAATACCAATCAGTCAGCCAAGACATGATTTTTGCTCTGGAGCTACAAGGCTAATGTAGCAAACAAGTAATAGCTGTTGTAAGGTGAGTCTTAATTTGGAAAAGAAAAAAGAATTCCAAAGTCTGGGAGCCACATCACTAAAAGATCTGTCCCCAGTCTGGTCTTAGGGACCACCAATAACAATGTTGTGTAGGTAAAGAAAAGTGTTAAAAAGGGTCAAAAGAGACTTTGTTTTCAAAGACTGTCCAAAGATTGCAAACGCTTATAGAGTGTTGAACAGTGGCACCATATATGATTTGAAGTGAATCGAAATGAACAATTCAAGAGTTTTGGAAGCGTCAAGCATAATTTCATTCATTTTTTCAAGAATATTGTTCATATGTAATTTTCATTCATTTATATGTGCTATAATGAAGCAAGAGGGAGAGCCGTGGAAGGCCTAGTATTGAGACAAATCTGAGTGGAAGCTGAGACGGTGTTGCTGAATGAGTTGACCTAGTAGAAGCATATACATGTTGAAAAAAGCAGGGGGCCTAGTGTCGGTACTTGTGGATCGAGCGATCCAGCCTCCGCCCAAAGGCTACATTAGAACTAATCAATTCTAACTTAATTTTTACTTCTAATTTTCTTCTGCTCTCTTATACAAAAGGGTAATAAAATTGAAAAACCAAACTTCAGTTGATGAGTTCTTTTCGAAGGAAGGAAAAGGCCCTCTCTTTGTTTATTAAGCTTCAGGTGGCAAGACGGTTCCCGGACAACCGAATGCAAAGATCATCACAAAGCATCCTTCTTTATATCTCATTTCGGGGTGAGCTTTTCACCCCTCCCTTTTTTTATGTCCCCGATTCACCTTTTGGTTCCCATTATATCTTGGATATAATATATATCTTATTATATATGTTATAACTCTTATTTCCCATCAATCCTAAGATGTATATAATTTTCTCATTCCTTCCGTATCAAGTCATTTTGACCTCATCAAGGCCTTTAGTTGGGCACTTTCCTCGTTAATTTGACTTATGGCCTAGTGTTGCCAGTTCTTCTCTAGTCTTCTAATTAATTGCTAGCTCATTTTCGTGTTTCATATTTTTGTTGTGTAGGCAGTGTCTCTCAAGCTTCTCCAGGTGCCTTATCAAAAATCCTTTTATGTGATGCACTGCCCATGCCTGGGTCAGACGTTCACTCTGTTTTCTGCTGAAGAGATCTGTCTGCCTCAGCTATATGACTATAACTTTCAATCATTTCTAAGTGAATCATTATTACAAAACTTTTATTAAACTGTGATTCAAGGACATATTTTATCAGAATTTCTGACACTAGGACGAATCCTTGTGGGACACCTTGTGTGGGACAGAAAAGGATTCATGTTCACCAATAGTTATAAATGCCAGCAATTCCCATGGAGGAAACAGAAAAGACTGCCAGGACTGACAGTGTCAAAAGCTTGAGCGAGATATTAGAGAATAAGAATGTTTGGAGCACCAATTTACACCCCACAAATCAGCAAAGTTCAAAACCGAATGCATAAACTTGCCTCAATCTGTGTAGAGTTGCTCAGTAATCTCTAACATGCTTGATTGTGTGGTTTCACACACTGTTATCTATAAACGTGGACTAAAGTGCATTAACATAGTTAAAACAGTGGTAACAGACATCTTCAGGCCTTAATTTTGTCCATGATTTGGACCATTTTTATAGATAACAGCGTCATACAGTGTCGCAAACCACATAAGCAGCTCTAACGGTTTAAGGAAATTGCATAAATTTGATTTTAGCAACACAAACCTTGTGACAAGACAGTCTTTCAAGACATGCCATGTTCTGTAGGACACTGGCTGTACATGTGCTTGTGATGGCATGAACATGTTTGAGACACAGTGAACTAATGAAGAAAATGTT
This sequence comes from Pygocentrus nattereri, assembly GCF_015220715.1. NCBI lineage: Eukaryota > Metazoa > Chordata > Actinopteri > Characiformes > Serrasalmidae > Pygocentrus > Pygocentrus nattereri. The sequence continues at coordinate 36,240,986 of NC_051229.1, forward strand.
TAGCTGCTCTCACGGCTGCAAAGCACCATTTGGTCTCTGCGTGTAATCAGCTCCAGTACATTCCACACTAGGACATGTAAACAAACCCAAGGATGTGGACAGCTGCATGTGCCTTCTCTCTCTCTCTCTCTCTCTCTCTCTCTCTCTCTCTCTCTCTCTCTCTCTCTCTCTCTCTCCCCCAGAGGCCAAAAGCCAAGCATTAGATAACATTTTTCTTACCAGAGAGCAAGTTAAAACCCACTTTTTTAGGCTTTGTTATTGATTTACACAATAAAAGTTCCAATATTTGGCCAAAAGGATGTGGACACCGACCATCGAGCTTGCTGGATGTCCCATTCCAAAACCATTAATATGGTGTTGGACAAGCTGTGTCAAGGCCTGTGTCAGCAACTTTTAGGTGATCTTAAAGTAACTAATTTCAGTCATTACAAGGGCTGTTTGGTTACTTTTGGACAGTGTATATGGCACATTCTACTAAGTTGGTTCAAACTGTGGTCCCACAGTAAAAACAAACAAAAAAGCTATTTAAACTCTTTAAATAGTTTAAAAACTATTAAATATTCAGAGCTTAGATATGCACAGTTAGTATATTATTATTTATTTAAAGTCATGCAGTAACTGATATAGTAATAGGGTAAATATATACATTATAAAACCTTGTATTCTCCAAAATGGTAACTTTACAGGAGAAGGAAAAAACATACTTTACTTTTGATGTAAGTCAATGGAACCAGAATTATTTCCAAGTCATTTTGGGCAGTTCCTTTTGATCCGTTCATCTGAAAAACGACAAAAATGGAGATACGAGGTTTTGCAACAACAGCTATATATATATATATATATATATATATATATATATATATATATATATATATATATATATATATATATATATAATTGGGGGCAATTGTCCCAAACCCTAACACTTTTTTATGTTTTTTTTTTATTATAAAATAAAAAAATGCTGTCCCTTGTTTTAATGTCACTACCAAAACATTGTTTTTGTATGTAGGTGGAGCCTTAATTTAGCCCCACCCCCTGCATTTTAGAGCAGGAAGTGAGACTGGATCCCTGTCCCTCACAGTCAAATGTGACCCAAAGTGTGAAAATAACTGTGAAACATTAAGAATTGCCACTACCAATTTCCTGCAGTTGTGAAAATGTTGTGTGTTTTATTGTACAATATGTTGATTTTCGTGCATACAGCTGATCAAAGCTGTGTTTGCTGGTCATTTACTGGCAAGTGTTTTTGAGTTCTGCTCAAAAGTAGCTGCAGTTGTCACTAGCGAAACTTTTCCAAAATGTTTTTTTTGTTTTGGTAGTGACAAAGTGGACTGTTCAATCATTAGCTTTAATAAAATAAACAATTAAGATACAGGGCCACTCAAAGCAAGACAATTTTAGTCTAAAGTCCAAGTCAGTTAAAAGTCCCCAATATGTTTCAGCTCTGATGTTTGATAGAGGATCCATGTATGTATATATATTAAGTATTTCACAACAGCTGTGGATGTGGCCCAGCCGGCCAGATTTTGGGACGAGATCCAATTCAATCAGATTACTGCAGTTGATATGAAATGTATTAAGCTAAAGAATGTTAAGGCCTTTTTTTGTAAATAAACCTCTTGCACAAGTTGTAGGGAGTATCTGAAGTATGTTCAGCTGTTTTCTGCAAGACTGGGAGGACTTTATTTTTTTTTTACCGGTCAGTGGGGAGAGACTGGGAGTGAGGGGGAGAGACTGGGAGTGAGGAGGAGAGAGACTATGTGAGCGAGTTTCTGAGATGTTTATCTGGACAGTGTAATCTTGTCTTATTACTCCAACTCTCCATTTAGCTTCTTAAACAGAGCCTGTTTGCTGAATTTCCTCTCCAGGTTCAACACAGTCTGTCTTCAGAGCTCTCTCAAGCCTTTCCTCTTACCATGTATTGGTTCTGCTTGGTCAGTTTGATTCTCTTCTCACAGCTCTGGTCATGTCCAGCGGCTCCCAGCAGCCCAACGCCTCTAGACCCACGCTCAATTCCCCAAGGCGAGGTGCAGTGCCCCTCCAGCTGTCTTTTACTGGTTTACAACAACGAATCCATGTCTGAGGTACGTTCTGCTACTCTCTGTTTGTCTCTCTGGGAAAAATAGCTTTACACTTCAGCTTCGCACGTGCATGGCCTGAGTATTCAGAGTCCTCTTTCTGGATGATAAGTGATAGTAGGTAGATATGTACTGTAAGGTTTATATGCTCATTTAACACTAAACACTTCTCGCAGCTGTCAAGGTAACTTGAATTTTGGGTTTGGTGTGAAATGGTTGACTCTAGATTCTCATGTCTTTACAGTGGTGGTGATAGGAACCAGGGGTCGTCATGACTACAACACAAATACAGACATTTTATTTACTATCCAGAACCACCAGTGAACCTACACGAGTCTTCAGAGCTTTTATGTTGTATGTTTATGATGGAAAGTTTGTATCTCTACCATGAATGGATATATTTTAGCCCCAAAGCTTCTCAAAACTGTGATAAAACAATATTTCAGGCATCAGGCCAATTCATGTAGTAACTTTGTGTGAGGGAGCTTTTAGACGTGGACGTTTGGTTCCTATCACCACCACTGTGAACAATTCTGACATGGTAAGTTTCTCTTCCCCCCAAGAAAATGTATTTTTTTCTGATTTGGCACTAATTTACCATCATCAAAATTACATATAAAAACTCAGAAGACGTGTAGGTTCACTGTTATTTCATTTATTATATAAAATGCATATACTTTATGGATTTATTAAACATTGTGACCCTTTACTCTTATCACCACCACTGTAAAGAAATCTGAGTTGGTAAATTGTTAAAAATCTACAACTAACAATTTCACATCAAACCATCTCAACAGCTGAACTGTGCAGAATTTTTGAATAGTAGGTTAAAATCCCCTTTTAAGACATTCTGAGGCCTTGCATAAGCTATCTTGGGACCCCTAATAGACTTCCAATACATTCATCATGAACAAACAATGCTGACATGAATCACACACACACACACACACACACACACACACACACACACACACACACACACAAAAAAAAAAATTAAAAAGGATTAAAGGATTGATGTCATCCAGTAAGTCATGAACATGCATTATAAAACAAAACTCTCCACTAAAATACACAAAATCTTAAAGCTGCACTATATAAGTTTTGGGGATTTGGAGACCTCTCAGGTGGAAATGTGTAATTGCACACAAGCTTTGAGGCCTAAACATCGAGCCATACCTACTTTTTGAGCCTGTGCGTGTACGTTAATACGTAAAGACGTACGACATGGTGTGAAACCCCACCCCACTTGACACCTTTGACCTTTAAATGATTATTCAGGCTTTACAGGGAGACTTGCAGCAGTGCACACTCACCACATTTTAGCCTGATTTTATTCTCCTCACCCAGTAATGAGATTTTTTTTCAATATTACCATAAAATCTTAAAAAGTGCAGCACCATAAGCACATTTCTCAGTTTCTGTAATTCCATTCAGAGTCATGCTCCAGGAGACCTCCTAGTGCCTGAGGCCCTAAGCTGCAGCCTTTAAAGAATATGGACTAAACACAGCCTTGCCTGTAGTTAACAGGCCTACCTGTAAACCTGCAGGGGGAATCAACACACAGCAAACACAAAGTGGGGAGAGAAAGAAGAATGAGTGTGAGAACAAGTTGGGAGATTGGGAATTGTTTGACTAAATGGAACGCTAGTGTCTCTAGTTCAAGAACATACCCAATATTGCCAAAGGTATTCACTCACCCATCCAAATAATTGAATTCAGGTGTTCAAATCACTTCCATGGCCACAGGTGTATAAAACTAAGCACCTAGACCTGCAGACTGCTTGTACAAACATGTGAAAGAATGGGTCGTGAAATTTCCTCACTACTAAATATTCCACAGTCAACTGTCACTGGTATCATAAAGTGGAAGCAACTGGGAATGACAGCAACTCAGCCACAAAGTGGTTGGCCACATAAAATGACAGGACGGGGTCAGCGGACGCTGAGGCACGTAGTGTGCAGAGGTCACCAACTTTCTGCAGAGTCAATCGCTACAGACCTCCAAACTTCATGTGGCCTTCAGATCAGCTCAAGAACAGCGTAGAGAGCTTCATGGAATGGGTTTCCATGGCCGACCAACTGCATCCAAGCCTTACATCACCAAGCGCAGTGCAAAGCGTGGAATGCAGTGGTGTAAAGCACCACCACTGGACTCTAGAGCAGTGGAGACGTGTTCTCTGGAGTGAACTGTCATGCTTCTCCGCCTGGCAATACAATGGATGAGCCTGGGTTTGGCTGTTGCCAGGAGACGGTACTTGTCTGACTGCATTGTGCCAAGTGTAAAGTTTGGTGGAGGGGGGATTATGGTGTGGGGGTGTTTTTCAGGAGTTGGGCCCGGACCCTTAGTTCCAGTGAAAGGAACTCTTAATGGTTCAGCACCAAGAGATTTTGGAGAATTTCAACTTTGTGGGAACAGTTTGGGGACGGCCCCTTCCTGTTCGAACATGACTGCGCACCAGTGCACAAAGCAGGTCCATAAAGACACGGATGAGCCAGTTTGGTGTGGAAGAACTTGACTGGCCTGCACAGAGTCCTGACCTCAACCCGATAGAACACCTTTGGGGTGAATTAGAGCGGAGACTGTGAGCCAGGCCTTCTCGTCCAACATCAGTGTCTGACCTCACAAATGCCCTAACCCTGGGGGCAGTCGTGGGCTGGAGGTTAGGGATCCAGCCTCATGACCAGAAGGTCGCCGGTTCGATCCCCAGAGCCGACAGCGCATGACTGAGGTGTCCTTGAGCAAGACACTTAGCCCCCAACTGCTCCCCGGGCGCTGCGGATTGGGCTGCCCACCACTCCGGGCAAGTGTGCTCACTGCCCCCTAGTGTGTGTGTGCTCACTAGAGTGTATGTGGTGTTTCACTTCACGGATGGGTTAAATGCGGAGTTGAAATTTCCCCGTTGTGGGACTAATAAGGGTCACTTAATCTAATCTTAATCTTAAGCCTCCCCAGAAGAGTTGAAGCTGTTATAGCTGCAAAGGGTGGGCTGACATCATATTAAACCCTATGGATTAAGAATGGGATGTCAGTCAAGTTCATATGCGTGTGAAGGCAGACGAACAAATGGTTTTGACAATGTAGTGTAATTGTATCACATTCTAATGAAATTATATACTTTTAAGTTTTAAGACTCCAGCCTTTTTATTTTATTGTTTTTATTTTATTATTTTTTTATATCATTTGCTTATTAAAAAGTAAAAATATGCACCTTTACCCTGGGAGAAACTAAATTGAGGTACACCATTGGATTTTAAACCATTGGTGTGCCTTTGAGGGTGCATTTACACAGTGTATACATAGATAAATGAAAAAATGTACCCGCATAGTACCTTTTTTGACATTACACAATCCCCCCACATCTTCAAAGGGGACAGTGAAGACATACTTAGTAGTTCTAATCAGAGCTTATTGATCAGTAAGGGAGAGAGCAGTGAGCTCTGTCAAATCCCATCTCACATTTCCATTCAAACACAGAGGAGAAGACCCCAAATCAGCAAGACAAAGGCTTTGATTGTCAGCCATGATCAGATCCTACCAGAAGCTCTGTGTATTTGCCATAATCTAACCCTTTGTACAGCCTACTGAGGCTCAGTCGCTGTAGCGACAGATGATGTGTAGAAGCCCCAGAGAGAGCGGTTCTCAGATGATTCTGTCTTGACTTGATTGCATTAGACTTTTTTGACTCTCTGTGCATGTAAGAAAATGCTCAAAGCTGTGTGTTCAGTCTGAGAAATGATGGACTTTGAGTTTATTCCCATTTGGCTTCAGGGAGCTTTGCTAATTAGGGTTGCATTGATACCGATACCAACAGTATGATATTATCCTATATCTCTTTATGTCACCAGGCATAACTGGGTTGCTGCTACACTCTTAAAATGATGGCTTCAAGGGTTTAGTAGGGAACATTGTTCTGTATAGGCCTATGAACACTCAAAGAGGCCTTTGCATGGTTAAAAGTTTCTTTGCATCATGAAAAGGTTCTTCAGATTGATGAATAATGGTAGATGGTTCTATATAGCACCAAAAAGGGTTCTGCTGTTGTTACAATGTGAAGCTTGTACTAATAGAAGAGCCCATCAATCTGAAGAACACTTTCATAATGCAAAGGGTTTTTTGAGTGTTCATGGTTCTATGTATAACCATTTTCTTTACTAAAGAACCCATGAAGAACCATCTTTTTAAAATGTGTAGAAGGTGCTTAAAAAATGGAACTTTTATCCTTTTAGTCAATTTGAAATACTTTTAAACTATTTAGCACATTCTTGTTATTGTTATTGATGTGATTTAACAGCCTTTTGCATAATTAAGTAAAATAATAAACTATTCCATTTTTATTGAAGTGCATTGTTTATAAGAGGTTCCCGTGTAAACAAACAAATAGCCTCAATATTTCAATCAACAATAGAAGCTATTTATATAAACTTGCTTATCACAAGCCTATGGCTTTTATCAACGGAAGAATAATGTACACTCGGTATTGTTGGCTAATCTGGATGACTGACACTGGATAATCCACACCGTGACACGCCTTTGGGTTGTGAATGGGGCCAAAGGGTGTGGCAGCAGCCTCTCAATAGAGGTGAATACAATACCAGTGAAAGTTTTAATATCTAACTGTATGTGGTGAGAAGTTGTGTATGATTTTTGAGACTTAAAACGACACAAATGTTTCCTTGTGAGGAAAAAAATACATACATAGTTCAACACTATAGTTTATAATGGGTCCTTTAACATATGAATGAGTAGACTGGCCCTTTAAGAGAAGGAGGGACTGCTGCTGTTCCCAGGAAATAGGAAGTTTCTTATACAGTGCAGCTGGACATCAGCAGCAGCTGGAGATCTACAAACATTCAGCCTTCACACATTCCCATAAAGTCTTTTTTCTTTTCTGTGTTTTCTTTTGTCTGTTTACTCAAGGCAAGTGAAGTGTTCTGAGGTTCCTGTGTTCCTGTGGTCCAGTCACACCCTCTGTCATGTATTTGCTCCCCTCTCTGATTTCTCTCTCTCTGCTGTGGCTCAGGAAGGACTAGTCATGACTTCAAGAGACCTAAATCCTGATTACTATGAAGCCCGGCGGGCGGGCAATGCAGTCCAGCACTACATCAACACCCTCTACGGGTCCCCCTTCAGGCTGTACTCGGTGACCCAAGTCCACAAGGCGAGAACCGAGGTGAGCAAACCACATCACTTGAGTGAGAACCAGAGATTTACTAAGTGATGAATTCCTTCTTTTTCAATAAAATGTGCTTTCTACAGTGTCAGAAATTTAAAGGGAAATTCCACTGATTTTTCCATATTTCTGCAAAATTAAATGGCTAAGATTAGTGAACAAAGTCATTTAGTGAAATGCTCCGTTTTGGAGTTTAGAATTGTTCAGTGTGATAGGAACCAGACGTCCACCTCTAAAAGCTACCTCACAAACTTTTCTATGAAATGGTTATGAATACACTGCCTGATGTCTGAGACATCGCTTTACAATAGCTTTACAATAGCTTTTAGATGAAATGTTTTTATTTACACCCACTCATAGCAGAGAGGGACCTGCAGGGCGTTTTGAGGTGAAGTAGTGCTCAAATTTCCAGATTTTCCACCAATTTACTATCATTTAAAAATTCCATATAAAACTCAGAAGACGCGTATGGTTTGTGGTTTTGGTTGGTAAATAAAATGGCTATACTTTCTAACGCCACCACTGTAAAGACATTTGGGAATTTTTGATTTTTTTTAAATTGTTGAAATTCCCCAAAAATGCTTTTTGTGGTGGAACAACCTCTCGATTTCTCATCAACTATCACTCACAGGCTATGGCTGACACAGGGATGAAGTACTTTCTGGAGTTCTCTGTGAAGGACTGGGTTGGTGAAGTAAGTTCACAGCTTTTACTTCCGTTGAATGGCTTAATACGGTACAGTTAGGCAGAACCTTTGATGTATACTCTGCTATATATATATATATATATATATATATATATATATATATATATATATATATATATAATAGTTAGACTGAGATGAGCTTCTATAGCACTTAGCAACCATATAGAGAAACATACACACATTAAAACAGGCAACCCACTGGCACGTTCTAATCAAAGGAATATGTACTTATATGATAAGTTTTTTCATGTTTTTACTTTAGTTTGACTTTAATTTTGTTTTATTGTTACTATCTAGCTGGGAGGGTGAGGGGTAGCACATGTACAATGATTTATGTACGCTTTTGAATTTAGCCCAAGCCTAGTAAAGAGCAAAATTACTCAAATTACTGAAACTGAAAAGTGCTCACTGTTAGGTGACAAGCTGTCATTATGTACCAGGGGGGCAGACGCACGTGCTGAGATAAGTGACTTTTATCATGGGCAAATCCAGGGTCATGGTCAAAACAGTCCAGGGTCATAGAGCCAACATGGATAGAACGATATACAGAGATGATGACAAACAATAAACAGGTTCAAACAACACATCAAACAAAGACAAGGGCCAAACACAGGGCTTATAAAACAGGGATAACGAGGGACAGGTGAAAAGGGGTGTAGTCAACAAACAAGGGGGCAGAACCAAAGCAAACGCACATGGAAGATCCAAAACACAAAGCACATGGACAGGACTGGGAGGGGCCAATCATGACACATTATATGTTAGCTACACCAGCAAAACCAGCATATCGCTGTTCTCAGAAGAAAACCTTATATCTCCATTTTTTTCATTTTCCAGTTTTTGGCATAATTTGAAATTGGCTATTGTCCTTTATATTGTATATAAATGTCATGATGAATGGACCAAAGGAAACCACCCAAAATGGCTTGGAGAAAAGTCTAGTTCCATTGACTTACATTAAAGGTAAAGCAGGGTTTTTTATTCTCTTGTAAAGTTATCCTTTTGTAGATATGAGATGTTGTTCTGACAACAGCATGACCACGATGGGTGACCCACTAAACCAGCACTAGACCAGTTTAGACCTGCATGGACTGTATGCTGGTCTGTGCACAAACATCAGCCTCGTAACTCCAGAACTAAACTACAGAAGCAAACATCAGACAATATACAATCCTTGACTGGTTAACTATATTTGGGGCAAGCTAAAGTATCTTGTATTCCAGAGCTCAGAATGGCATGGCTCGGTGGAGGTGCTCTACCCCAGGGGTGAGACACAGGCTCCACCTCAGGTCCAGGGATCCTGGGGTGGATTACCTCAGCTCAACATTTCAGCTAAGGAGCAAGAGTTCTACCAGCGCTACAGTGCAGCAGACAGCTCTGTGTCTGGAAAGGACATACCAGGTAAGACCTACACAACATGGATTTAGACACCTTTTTATACCACAAATACTATGAGAACTTTAACAGACTCTCTTTCTCTCTAGATAGCTATGGTAACATAGACCGAGAGATGAAACCTTTCTGGCACTTGGCGCGGGTGGCCGCTAGCTTCGTCATGCTGAACGAGTCCAATGAGAACACGCTGTATAACATGGCTCAAGTGGCCAAGATCACACAGCTGGTAAGCAGATGATGTGAAGATAATCATGTCAGGTAGTTCTGGTGTAGTTTACTTCATGGAGTATTTTATTGGACAATGTTTAAGACCAATCCCAGACTAAATTAGAGATTATCAGGTGGGATTTCCCTTGTCTTGTTTTGTCACAGCTAGCTCCACAACTATTCTCTATTTTAAACACTTCAGGAAACTCAAGATGACCAGCTGAGGTTTGACTATGAGGTTCTCCTTCACAACATGGTTTCTCAGGTAATGATAAGTATCTCGTTTGTGTAAAACATAAATAAAAACAGAATACGATGATTTGCAAATCATTTTCAACCTATATTCAATTGAATACACTACAAAAACAAGATATTTAATGTTCAAACGGATAAACTTTATTGTTTTTTGCAAATATTCACTCATCCACAGCCCAGCACAGAATAGCACAAGCAACACATCAGCACCTTATTATGCTAATAAAAACTTATTTACAAAGAAAACACTCATATCTCAAGCATTGTGTCTCGTGGACTGGAGGTCATGGAAGCAGCCTTGCGACCGGAAGGTCACCGGTTCGATCCTCTGAGCCGATAGTACGTGACTGAGGTGCCCTTGAGCAAGACACCTAGCCGCCACCTGGGGCGCTGTGGATAGGGCTGCCCACTTCTCCGGATAAATGTGCCTAGTGTGTTTCTGCACCAGTGTGTATGTGGTGTTTCACTGCACGGATGGGTTAAATGCGGAGGTGAAATTTCCCCATTGTGGGGAATCTAATCCTGAGAGCCTACTTTGTTCCCACGGCAGAGTGAGCCAGTAGAGGGAAGCACTTCCTTAGCTGCTCTCCACTTCCTCTGCTGCCCACCGCGCCATCAACACCAGTCAGGGTGCTGCGAGTGTGTGCTGGAGCCCCGGCTGGAAGTGTTGATGCTGCAAGGCCATGGTCAACATTGCCAGGCCACCACACTGCTTCACTGGAGGCACCGTTCCACTGGGGGCCACTACACCCCTTCTGACACCACTGCGGCATCACCGCAGATTAAGATGCCGGACACATTGCTCTTTAAAGGCGAATGCTCTTTTATAGCATTGTAGCAGGATGCTGTAATTTTAAATTGTTTCAGATATGAATTTACTTAAAATCTAGGATACAGCTGTGATTTTTTCTTTTTTTTTTTCTTTTTAAAGAATAATGCAGGGTTGCTATAAGCTTCATTGTAACCTCTGAGTGAACTGAACCAAAATCTGCTTTCCTTTTTATTATGTATACACCATAATATTAAGAGCAGAAGTTGATTGTAGACAAACAGATCTCATCAGCTGTTTGTACTGAATGCTTTGCAGGAAATTATTCGCTGGAAGCTGCTGGTCTCCTGGTCTCCAGCAGGGGGCGTGAAAGTGTTAGAGACTGAACTGCTGCCACGATGCCACTGCAAATCCCCAACTCAGTGATGCCAGCCTGCTCAGTCCCAAGATCAAATCCACAATATTTATATCTCAATCATGGCTTAAGGCAAGCTCAGCCTATCAGTTACATTTCTCTACCATTGTATCATGTTACGGATATTAATCTGCCGGTCAGGTGACATTACATGAGTGATGTTACCCAATGAGATAAAGCATTTTGTATCAGCTAATAGGAACACTGGTAATAGTTTATCTACCTACACAGGGACTTTGACACATTTAGGCCCAATCCCATTTCTTATTTTTACCCTTTTTTCTATTTTTACCTTTGTTTTCAAGTGTCACCAGTGGTTGAAATCTTCCCTGTGAAATGGGACCCTCAAATAAAAAGAACATTACTTCAGCTACTGGCGCTGCTCTGTAGGCGACCCTAGGCTTTAGTTACATTTAGGGCATCATATGCCTTTAAGGGGCATATTTATTAATGCCCACCCCTTATTCTTCAGTGATAAGAACCGGAAGTCAGATAATCACCAGCTTTTTGTTTGAGTTTTTCTGTTCCTCCTTAAATGGAGCAGCAGTCACATTGTGGTGCTTTAAGCATAAGAACTGCTGGACTATTTAAGGTGGAACAGGAAAGTTAGCTTAGCTAGCTACTGAGACATTAGCATACTATTAGCTTCTTATGAAGAAAAGCACCATAATACATTGAAACAACATTAAACTAAGATTAATGCAATGGTTGTCAAATTTTTTAATGGTGAAAATGCTCACGTTTGTGGGTTTCTTTGGTCATTTGTGCCTGTTTTTCTTTCTTCCTCATAACCCATGGCCGTCCAAATGGAGAAAAACCTCAATTTGGAGGGTCTTGTAGCCCTAACACTTCACCCTACCCCTCTGTTTCAACAAAAATCGGGACACCCTACTCCTAGACGTGAACGAGGCTAAGGGTTTAGGGGTAGGGGCAAGAAGTGGAATGGGATTGGGCCTTAAAAAGCAATATGTAAGTATTTATGAACAGCTTATGTCAGTGCTTGGAATAACGATGTATGGCATTCTCAACCAGGCCTCTACCATAGAAGGTCCATTACTGGAAATGATAAGAAGTAAATGTCCTTATGTCAATACAGCATCACTTACTTCTTTTGCATACTGACATGATTTGTTCGTAAATACTCAACTAATGTTCTTTAAATATCTTATTCTTTCTTTATATGTGTGTGATGAAGTCCCTGTATAGATCCAGTAGTGTTATGAAACACTGGTTAATTTGTGCTGTATGTCTCCTGTTCAGCCTAACAACAGTAGGCCACACACTTAATGAGATGTTAAAGGGTTCTTCAGTATTGCCAGTGGTTATGCTTAGAACCATGGGTACTATAAAGAATCATTTCAGGTTTAAATGGTTCCTTGCATTGTGCTGTATATGGTTCTATAAAGCCTCAGAAGGGGTTCTTCTATTGTTTCGATGTCAAGCTTGTACACAGTAGAAGAACCCTTTTTGGTGCTATATAGAGCCATATGTTACGTATTCTCCATCAAGCTGAAGAACCATTTCACCATGCAAAGAACCATTTGAGCATGTAAATGGTTATATATAGAAATCATACTTCTAAATAGACCTATTACCTTTACTGAAGAACCATCTTGTATAAGAGCGTACATTAGAGTGTGTTTTGTAACCCTACAAAGTGGCTGAGCTGTAATCTTTCACTGTTTCTCTGCCATGCATGCTTTTCCAGTCCACAAGCATATTGAGGAAACAATGTAGGTGCTGTAAAAGCTAGCAACATCTGAGAATCTCACACTGAGTGACTCCAATAAAAGTTATTTTAGCAGAAAATCGGACTTGTTTTTGTCATTGGAATTTGCATGTTAGCATTCTCCATAGCGGTGGCTCTCAACTTTTAGGAGGTCTTACATCTCAAACGCATCACATTTCTCATCACAGGATATATCTTACTTGACCACATTGACCTGGCTCTGCAGTCCACTTTGGTTGTAGACGTGTTATTGCTGCTGCTGCATCTAGTACAGAGGTCTTAAATCCAGTTGCTAGTGGATGCAAGTACGTTTAGCATTGCAAAATTGAAATATGCTGGAAAATCGTTCAAAGGTTTGAACACCCCCTGGTCAAATGACATGTTCTGTTGTTTTTCTAAGTGAAAAGTTTAAGTTAACACACTTAAATACGACATTTTTCTTCCTTGGGGCACAATTTACATTTATTTGTGGAGTTTAACATTCTTGAAAGAAAATATATACATGCCATAAATTTTGCATAGGCCACACTTTATACTTTTTTATAATTTTATAATAAACTTTTATCATTTTTCCCCCAATACAGTAAATTCAGCAAATGAACAGTAATTACACATTAAAAATTTGTTCTCTGTGGACGTGTTAATTTGTTTTCACTTAGAAAATCAAGGAACAAAATTTGCATGTAATTATATGTGATATAAACTCACTCCATTTTATCAAGTTGCAGCCTGTGCATTAAGCTGAGGCAGCTGTTTGAAAAGCCCCAGCTAGAAAAACATAGCATGGCTTGCCACTAGAAAAACCAGCATGTGGTGTGTTTTGGATGCTCTCATGCTGGTCAGCAGTAGTGGAAGTTGATATGCTGATCAATACCAAAGCCAGCATGTGTTGTGTTTCTATGCTGGTGTTCTGGTCAACCAGCATGACCAGCAAAACCAGACTGTGTTGTGTTTGAACATGCTGGGGTGACCAGCTAAACCCCATGTGTCAAACACAGGCCCAGTCAGGTCTGTGACGCAGTCCTATTCTGCCCGCAGAATTGTTTTAATTTTCTATTCTAAGTAGCCCGTCTGACCCTCAGATGCAACAGTGTGCATTTTGATGACCTTTCTTCAAAAATGAAAAAAAGAAAAGACGCCTGGTGTCTAGTTTAAAAAATAGTTTAAAAAACAAAATACCTACAATTTATTTTTATTTAGAATTATTTTTGATTAAGTATGTTATGCCTATTTTATTAGTTTGACACCCCTGAGCTAAACCAACAATTGGGGTCTGTACACAGATCTCATTCCTGAGGATTACCTCACCTGTGGTACCAACCTGAGGCCCCAGGGAGGAGGTGGTGCTGTTGCCATTATTGCCATATAGTGTCGTGGTGTGGTGTTGCAAATAGACCCCATTTTTCATTCTGCAGTTTTTTGAATGAAAAACAAAATGCTTGATTTACTTATTTTCTCTGCTGTTTATTGTGTAGTGAAGTAAATCGTTTTTAAAATGAGCGATTTTATAGTGTTGTTATTAAAACACTTAAGCATGTTATTATATGCAGTAAAAAAAAACAAAAAAAAAACATGTTTTTATTGACAAAATAGGTACCTTAAAAGTAAACGACTAAGAAAATGTAAGGCAAGGTTGCTAGCAATCAAAACAACTAGCTGGCTTTCTTAGTCACTGAATGTTTAATAATAAACACAAACATTGCCTAGAACCCAGTCAAGCCTGATGGCGGTTCTGACAATGGACGCTAATCAACCGTATTGACATTAAAATTCCACAAACATATATCTGTGACCTAAGTTTGCTGTACGCCTAAATATACTACAGAATCATATAAAAAAATGAAAAAGAAAGTTGTTTTGCAAAAATATCAAATTTATTTACTTTACATCTGTTTTTGCTTGCTGTATAGTTTTGTACACTGTGCAGTCCGCCACCCTCAAGTTCATATTCAAAAATAATGTGACATAATTTCCCGGATTCGGGGATGAGACAGGTCTCGGAGGAGAGGTGGATGGAGGGAGAACTTGTAGTAAGGAGAATTACCACTCCGCAATCTGTTCCAGGTTTCTCAAACACTAGAGGGCGCTCCTGAGCGAGCCCAAAATCATCACACTGCTCGCCGATCAATCATCATGCTCTGGCAGTAATGCCCTGATTCTGCTGACCAAAACTTGTTTTCTGTAGAGAAAAAAAGGAAACATATAGGAAACTTTTTTTGTGAAATACATCCTTCTACTTTCTAAAATTAAAAAGACGTTCTGGGCGGATGATTAAAATTTATTTTAACTTTTCATTTTTAGCCGTTGGGCTCCATTTACTCCCATTCATTGAGGACCCCCTCGTGGGCGCCCCCTGCTGGTTAACTTTCCTGTTTTTGATATAACAGGGGAATAGGCCAAGCTCCTTATAAACAGGCTCTGGCATTCCCACCAGAGAACTTGTAGAGAGGAGAATCTCTGCAATGTCTTCCGGTTTTTTCAAACACTAGAGGGCGCTCCTGAGTGAGTCCAAAATGAATGGGTTAATACGGAGCATTTGAGCAAAATCTTAGTTTCTAAACGCAAAAAATAATTATATAAAATATAAAAGAATGCAATCATCTCCTGAACAGTGAATACCATAAAACATTTTAACACCGCTGTTATATTTTTAAGAGCTTTCAATCTCTTTATAAACTCAAAAGTTTATAGGAGTTTAAATTGGCGCCTCATGTATGTTCATGACGTCAGTGAGCACGAACAGCCAATGAGCTGCTCCACTCGCCCATCAATCATCACGCTCTAGCAGTAAAGCCCGCCTCCTGCTGCTCCTGCTACCGTTTGCTGTAGAAAAAAGGAAACAAAGATTTCTTTGTTTTTCTTAGTAAAATACTTCCTTCTATTTTCTAAAATTAAAGGAAAACTATTAAAGGGAAACCATTTAACTTTTCGTTTTTAGCCATTGAGCTCCACTCACTCCAGTTTATTGAGGACTCGCTCGCGGGCGCCCTCTGCTGTTCAGCAGTCCTGTATTTGATATAATGGGAGGAATAGGAAGCGACCAGGCTCCTCATAAACCGGCTCTGGCTCGAGTCTCTGTGCTGTCTGTTCTGTAAGGGGTGAGTGAGTCAAACCCCATGACCGCATTCCAGGAAAAGTTTTGACATGCGTCCTCCCAGATTCAGCCTTTCTGTACATTAATAACGGCAACATGAACTTTCTCCATATGTGCTGCCCTCAGAGCAGCGCTGAAGCCGCGCCGGCTCTCTGTGCTTGTCTTAAGGTTAGTCTGTTCACTTTGTCTGTGTAAAGAAGTTAAACTAACCACATAGACAAAACAGTAACTGCTTAAAACAGTATCTTAGTTACTGAAGTTGGTCTCAGCCCAACAGCATCTGCCTTTCACTCCCCTGTATGGAGAAACGCTGTCAGACTTGCTCACACAAGAGAGTAATGCAAATACAAGGATTCACTAATGGAGAAAAGCTGGTGTTTTTGTTTGTTTGTTTGTTTGTTTATGGATTGAGAAGGTACTTAAAGTATTACATTTAGTCCTCAACGTCACAACAGGCGCAGAAAAGAGAAAGTAGGGGAAAAAAGAAATATATTAATAAACAGACGTTTCAAGAAGAATAGAAAAGTCTTGGTGGCCTTTTTGTTTGGGCAGGGAATCTCACAGCAGTTTGAAATCTGTGATGAACAGCCTAAAGTTAGGTTTAGTGGAGATCATTCTGGCTTTGCGCAGATGGAGTTTTCCCAGTAAGCTGGGTTATAAGACTTCTCGCATCATCAATGAAAGCCCTATGGCTAGCCCTAGGCCCCAACAATAGGAAATAACACTGTTGTCTCATTGATGCAGAGCTGAGTTAGAGTTGTAGCTGGAGATCTAAACACATTCACTCTTTACACAGACCTGTAGAGTCGTTTGCTTTTCAGTGTTTTCTTTCTCAGTTTAGTCAAGGCAAGTGAAGTGCTCTGAAAAGGGCAGTGCTGAGCAGCGACACCCCTTACCATGCGTTTCCTCCGCCTCTGAGTTCTCTGACTTCTCTCTCTGCTGGGGCTCAGGATGGACGAGTCAAGACAGGAAAACTGAATCCCAAAAATTATGAAGGCCGGCGGGAGGGCAGTGTGGTCTATCTCAACACCCTCTGCGGGTCACCCTTCAGGCTGTACTCGGTGACCAAAATCCACAGGCAAGAACCAAGGTGAGCAAACCACATCACCTGGGAGAGAACCTCAGATTTACCTTATATTACTGAGTGAACACTTTCTACAGTGCCAGACATCCATCCACTCATCCATCCATCCATTTTCTAAGCCGCTTCTCCGTCAGGGTCGCGGGAGTGCCAGACATCTAAGAAGAAATTCCAGTGCTTTTTCCAAATTTCTGCACAATTATATAAATTACGTTGAGAAGTTTCATGATAGTTTTGGGAAGGTTTTAGACTAAAATGTTTTTTTTTTCCATTCCATTCATAGCAGAGAGGCAAAATAGTCTCCAAAGAAACTGCTTTTGCTCAGATTTTTCGCTACCTTATCATAATGATTCCATATAAAAAAAGATGTGTGTGGGTTCACTGATGGTTTTGCATAGTACAACTCTGTTTCCAAAAACGTTGGGACTCTGTGCAAAACATAAATAAAAGCAAAATGCAATGATGTGTAAATGATTTAATTTAAAATAGTACTTAATAGTAATGTAAAAAAGACAACAAATCAAATGTTGAAACTGGGAAATTGTATGGTTCTTTGAAAAATATATGCCCGTTTTGAATTTGATGCCAACAACACATTCCAAAAAAGGGAACGGGGGCTTGTTCGCCACTGTGTTTCATCACATCTTCTTCTAAAACACGCTGTAAGCTTTTGGGAACTGAAGAGATGTTGCTGTAGTTTTGAAAGTGAAATGTTTTCCTTTTTCTTGTTTGATGCAGAATTTCAGCTTCCCAACATTTCAGGGG
Source organism: Pygocentrus nattereri (assembly GCF_015220715.1). Lineage (NCBI taxonomy): Eukaryota > Metazoa > Chordata > Actinopteri > Characiformes > Serrasalmidae > Pygocentrus > Pygocentrus nattereri. The sequence continues at coordinate 36,258,654 of NC_051229.1, forward strand.
CTCATTTGTCATATTTTTCATTTCATTATGTGCCAAATGTCTTCAGTGGTAAGCCAGTTTAACACCCGGACTCTTTTGATAGAGGCATGCTGCTGAAATACATACAGAATGTGGTTTGACATTGTCTTGCTGAAATAATCAAGGCCTTCCCTGAAAAAGACGTCATCTGAATGGCAGCATATGTTGCCAAAACATATATGTCATTTAGCATTAATGGTCTCTTCACTGATGTCCACGTCACCCATGCCATGTGCACCCATACACCATCATGAATACTGGCTTTTGAACTGAGCACTGATGGTAAGCTGAGTGGTCTTTAGCCCGGAGGACACAATCCATGATTTCCAAAACAATTTCAAGTGTTGATTTGTCGGACCACAGGACACTTTTCCACTTCACCTCAGTCCATGTAAACGGGCTTGGGCCCAGAGAAGGCGACAGCATTTCTGGAGCCTTGTCCCTTACATACAGAAATTTCTCCAGATTCCCCAATCTTGTTACTGACCTGTTGGCAATTAACCACCAGGTGTTTTATTTTAGCATTACACAACTTTACCAGCCTTTTGTTGCCCTCATTGCAAATTTTTGGCATCAAATTAATATTCAAATGGCCATATATTGAAAAAGAAAAAAAAAAAACTCAGTTTTTTCTCAGTTTCAACGGTTGATTGGCTGTCTTTGTACTATGTTCGACTGAATATAGGGTTGAAATGATTTGCACATCATTGCATTTTGTTTTTATTTATATTTTGCACAGCATCCCAACTTTTTGCAATATGATTGTAAATAAAATGGCTATACCTGTGCTGTAGATATTGGATCCTACGATTCCTGTCATCACCACTGTATACATGTCAGGCTATTACACATCAAATCAATTAAGATTTTTTTTTTAATTGGTGGAATTCCCCTGTAATACTGACACAGACTGCTTTTTTGTGATTGACCATCATAGTTCTCTTCAACTGTCACTCACAGGATATGGGTGACACAGGGGTGAAGTACTTTCTAAAGGTATCTGTGGAAAGCTGGTCTGATGAAGTAAGGTCACAGCTTTTACTTCAATTCCATGGCTTAACGTGGTTTAAGTAGGTGAAACAAACTGGCTAAAATCCCTGAAGTCTCCTGAACCTTTGACATGTACTCAGCTGGGAGGTTAATAGTTACTCTGAGATGAGCTACGGCATAGCAACGTCGAAAAACACCAGCATATGTTGTGTTTTGGATGTTGGTATGCCGGTCAACCAGCATGACCACGATGGGTGACCCACTAAACCAGCACAAACCAGTTTAGATCTGCATGGACTGTATGCTGACTCCAGAACTAAACTACAGAAGCAAACATCAGACAATATACAATCCTTGACTGGTTAACTATATTTGGGGCAAGCTAAAGTATCTTGTATTCCAGAGCTCAAAATGGCATGGCTGCACTACCCCAGGGGTGAGACGCTGCGTCCACCACAGGTCCAGGGTTGCTAATAAATCTTTTCTGCGTTAGGTATTTTATGAATATGTATGTTACACATTTTACAGAACTACTGAACTTTTGTAAAATTAATTTAAAGAACACAGAAACAGAAGATTGTTGACATTTTAATTATGACCTGGACACGTATGCTGTACATAGTACAAAACATCTGTACACGCTCAAAGCCATCCTTTGAGCTTTCACTGAACTCTCTGACAGCGCAGCAAGAGCTGGAAAATATACATAAATTACTCAAATGACCGTTTCTGAAAAATATTTGTGTGTTGTTGCTCAGTTCTTCCATTTGCTCTTCTTCGCAGGGAGTTGACCTGTTGCCTCCAGGTATTTATTAACAAGCTCCTCCTGTACAGATGGCAGGCAGGGCTGATACCTGCTGTACTCCATAGTGTACTCTCCTTTACCCTACAGCACAAACACACATCAATGCACATACAACATTCCAGTTACACTGCACAGCTCTGTCAAGAGCCAGCAACGAAAAATCACTACAGTATTGGCTCTTGCATTCTTAGAAAGATTCAAGGGTTCTTTAATAAAGGCAACCATGAGTTCTACATAGAGCCATTTGCATGCTTAAATTGTTTTTTGCGTATTAAAGTCGTTCGTCAGATTAATGTGGGACGTGTTTTATGTGGTTTTATACAGCATTAAAAAGGTTTCTGCCCATGTATATAAGCTTGTAACCATAGACCATTTTGGTGCTCTCTATATATATATATATATATATATATATATATATATATATATATATATATATATATATATATATATACATACATACATACACACACACACACACACACACACACACACACACACACATACACATATATATATATATATATATATATATATATATATATATATATATATATATATATATATATATATATATATATAGAACCATGTTCTACATAGCACCATATCATAACCATTTCACCATGCAAAAGAACCATTTAAGCATGCGCAGATTCTGTACAGAACCCATGGTTCTAAAAACCAAAGAGCCTTGAAGAATATATTTTTAAAGAGTGGTATATGTTTACATTGAGTCATTTAGACCACACACAGGGTCCAATATCATTACATAATACAGAAATTGGATTCTACACTATATTGCCAAAAGTATTTGCTCGTCTGCCTTCACACACATATGAACTTGAGTGGCATCCCATTCTTAGTCCGTAGGGTTTAATATGATGTCGGCCCACCCTTTGCAGCTATAACAGCTTCAACTCTTCTAGGAAGGCTTTCCACAAAGGTTAGGAGTGTTTATGGGAATTTTTGACCATTGTTCCAGAAGCACATTTGTGAGGTGAGACACTGATGTTAAACAAGAAGGCCTGGCTCACAGTCTCCGCTCTAATTCATCCCAAAGGTGTTCTATAGGGGTGAGGTCAGGACTCTGTGCAGGCCAGTCAAGTTCTTCCACACCAAACAGGAAGGGGCCGTCCCCAAACTGTTCCCACAAAGTTGGGAGCATGAAATTGTCCAAAATCTCTTCCTTTCGCTGGAACTAAGGGGTTGAGCCCACCTCCTGAAAAACAACCCCTCACCATAATCCCCCCTCCACCAAACTTTATACTTGGCACATTGTAGTCAGACAAGTACTGTTCTGCTGGCAACCACCAAACCCAGACTCGTCCATTGACCCATTCTTTTACAAAAGGTCTGCAGGCCTAGGTGCTTGGTTTTATACACCTGTGGCCATGGAAGTGACTGGAACACCTGAATTCAATGATTTGGATGGGTGAGTGAATACTTTTGGATATATAGTGTATCTGTACTGCTCCCCTACACAGTGTAGATGTATTCAGTATGGTTGCCTCACCTCAGTGCAGGAGCGCAGCTCTGTTGAATACCCAAACATGTCATTGAGAGGAATCTGGAAGACAGAGTGAGCATTGATTTTATATTTGTATTTTTATATATGTATATAATTTTTTTTGCCCACTTCAGTTTGATTTGATTATCCATGAACTTACATCAGCATACAGTGTGAAGTACCCCTCTGCTCCATCCTGCCCTGTGATGACACCATGGCGACGGTTGACCCCAGCAATGACTGCCCCCTGGAATTCATTGGGGGCGACAATTTCCACGGACATGATCGGCTCCAGAATGACCGCGTTGGCGTTCTCCATGGCTGTTTAGAGAGAAAACAAGATTGCATAAGTGTTCTGTGAAAATGTAAGAAAATTAGAATAAAATTAAGTTAAGACATGAAGTTGTCTGGTATGTATACATAGTTCTGCATAGACTGTTGAGTTTTTAATACTCTGCATTATACAAACTCAAATATGGCATTTTTGTCATTTTAGTGCACAATTTCTACATACTTGCAAAGTTTAACTAAATATAACATGTGCTGTAACTTTTGCATAGGCCTTCCTTGATGTTTTGTCAATGTTCAACTCAGCAAATGAAGAATAATTGTGTATTAATTAAGCAAAAGAACAAAAGAGTGTTTTATCACAAGAAAAACATGTAACTGACAATAACACATGACCTTGAGTGTTCTGTTGAGCTCCGCTCACTCGCTACACAGCCAGCAGTTAGTCCTCCAGCTCTTTGCACTAAATTCCCAAACTGTCATCACCACTGAGCAGCTTTTCAGTCAGCAGCTGTGACAGAAGAACAGCTAAACAACCTGGAATCAGACAGAAATTAACCGAATACCAATCGCCAAACATGTAGTCTGATCTTCAGAATCTGACCAAATTAGACTGAGCCATAAAACTGCCGCAATATCAAGTTCAGCTCAGTTTTGTCAGTTTTTACCAGATCAGTATTAATGTTGTTTTGTTCCAGCGAGTCCATAAAGCATCTTACAGTCCATTTTGTTTGGCGAATGGTGTTGGGTTCATTTCTGGCTGATTCCATGTTGTTTAGCTGTTCTTCTGTCACAGCTGCCGACTGAAAAGCTGCTCAGTGTTGATGACAGTTTGGGAATTTAGCGCCGTCTCATCTTCAGAGTCTGACCAAATTGGCTGTCGGTCAAACGTGATCTTAACAGTGTCCGTTTTCTGTTTGTGGCAAAGTAAGAAGTAAAAACGTTCAAATGGCTTGAGCGTCTCCTACAGTTGTCAATGTCATTGCTTAGCAACGGCGTCTCAGCGGAGTGATACAGTGTTTGTGAGAAACGGTTTAAACGGTTCTCAACCAATCAGCTTGCGTGACTGGTACTAACTGTTGTATAAAATCGGATTAAATTCTCTGTAGAGGGTGTGTTAACTTCTTTTCACCTAGACAATCCACAAAAACATGGAATCTGACTGGGGTGCCCACACTTTTGCATCCACACATACTGATGTGCACCGTGTGCACCAGAGCTACATGCTAACCTTGTTTCATAGCGCCCTCTCCAGCTCGGATGAAGGAGATCTCGTTGGAGTCCACCATGTGATGCGCGCCATCCTCCAATACAAAACGTATGCCAGATACCTTATGACCTGTTAGGGGTCCCTTCTCACAGGCATCCCGGAAGCCCTGCAGAGGGAACAGGAACAGAGGAAGGGGGAGGACACAGAGTGAGCGTGAGAACCAGGAGGAAAGCTTAGGGACATGGATTTGTTCATATCTTCACTTTCCCTCAGCATCTTCAAAGGGGACAATAAAGGCACTTCATACTTCTAATCAGAGCTCTGTCAAATCCCAGCTCGCATTTCCATTCAAACACTGAGAAGACCCCCCAATCAGCAAGACAAGTTGCATCAAAGGCTTTGATCGTCAGCCATGATCAGATCCTACCAGAAGCTCAATGTATTTGCCATAATCTGGCCCTTGCAGTCTATGGAGGCTCAGTCACTGTAATTTAAGATGATGTGACGAAGCCCCAGATTCACCCACAGAGCGGAGCCGTCAGAGGATTCTCTCTCGCCTTAAATCAGGGGTGTCAAACTCAACCACTAAAAAGGCCATATTAAAAAATCTCAAGAAATCTGTTGGCAAGAGAACTGTTTTTATTTTATTTTGCTTTAACCTGAGCTGGCCACTGTTTATTGAAAATACTCCCACCTGTCAACTGCACAAAAAAAGTTTATGTGGCTTGAACTGCAGCTGGAACGCAGCTAGTGTGTTTAGAGACATGACTGGTGTGGTAAAATTAAATGTAACCGCTGTCCCAAAGATTGTTTCTGGTGAGGGGGGTGGGAGTGCACATTACACTTAAGTGCATGCTGGGGATTGTAGTGCAGTACATTGTGAAATGGGTTAATATTGAAAGAAAATCTGAACAATTTCACAGGCCTGTGAATTTGTGCTGCCTTGTGTTTGACATATGGGCATGAAATGCATCAGAATTCTTGTACTCAGTCTGTTTGTACCACTTTTCATATGTTCCTACAACATACATATGTTCAGATACAGCTAAACTGTAGATCCAAAGGTTAGGAGACACCTGCGCAATCAGCTTTCCTTGTGAAACGAAGGCAATTAATATTGAGTTTGCACTTCTTTGCGGTAGCAACAGCCTCTACTCTTCTGGGAAAGCTTTACACCACACTGCTGGGTACACTACACCAACTCTTCCCGAAGTTTTGGATAGCGCTCCATTACTTCACAGAATTTGCTGGGTGAAGGTATGACAACTAAAGGACATAGATAATCCTGCAAACTCCATTATGAACATGAGGTTCTGCACAGAACTACAGGGCTTCAAGAAAAAAAAGACCCCCTTAAAAGCAATGGTTCAACAAAAACTCCTTTTTCACACTACCTACCCTAAATGTAGTCGAACAGGCAGGTCAGCTCTGCTGCTGACATAACAGAGGTCTGTGTCATTTTAAAGGGACATTGGGAAGTGTTTTGCTAGTCACACTCACTTTTTGGGGCTTTGTGTTTTGCAAGCTTTCTCTTAAGCAATCTCGAGAGGAATTTTCTGGACTAGGCAGCACTTGACTAGATTGAAATGTTAGCTCTATCTTTACGCTAAAAAAAAAAGCTTTTGCATTTTTGTGTCGCAGAAACTACGACTCACCTTCTCGACAGCTGGCACAAACTGCTTGGGTACATTTGTGCCGATGGTCTGGTCTTCAAATTCAACTTTGGTGTAATTTTCTGGATCCAGAGGTTCCAGGACTCCCACCACTTTACCGTACTGACCTGACCCCCCGGACTGCTTCTTATGGGTGAAGTCAAATCTAGAAATTGCAGAGTAGAATATCGCTCATTTCTTACCTCTACGCTACATCATAGTCCAATCATATAAACTTAAGTGGATCCTTCTGTTTTTTTCTTATTACCTCTTTGAGACATCTTGAGCTTAGCATCCTCACTCCCTGGTGAGGCTTTGTTAAAGTATGCAGCCATATTTAGACTAACAAAGACATTACTGCAATTCTTAGATCCAAATGATTTTTTTCCAGTGGCCACCATTCAGATTGTAAACAGTACCCAATGAAACTGGTCATAAATTTGTTTAATGTCAGCTGATTATTTACACAGAGTAACGTTTTCTCCAGTCTAGCCCAATACAACATTTAATTTGGCCATTCTGCTCCACAATATACATTGTGAATGCAACATTTTATACAAGGATTAATCTTAGGTATATTGTGGGTGTGCAAACATCAGCGCATGACAGTTTAAGCATTAACTCTTTTTTGCTACACGCAGAGGAAATTTAAGCACTGCAGGATAGCTGACACAAGAAAAGTGGCAAAATTTTATAAGATAACAAACAAGCCATTCAAGTATAAAACTCTGTAGTGCCTGCTGTAGAACAGAAAGAGAGCAGACTTACGGCACAGGACTGGTCACCGTCTCCCTAAAGGCCACTTTAGGCTTCCCCATCACACACGAACAGTTATACTCCCTTTCCATCCTCTACAAACACACACAACTCAGTATATTAACACCAACAACTTGGCTTCAATACAGAGTGAAGGACATGATATGGTTTACTAATGGATGTGTTGAAATACCTGTGAGTAGATCTCCAGATGCAGCTCCCCCATTCCTGAGATAATGGTCTCCTTGCTCTCGGTGTCAAAGTGGACTCTGAAAGTGGGGTCTTCCCTGGTGAAGCGGCTGATGCCTTTGGAGAACTTATCTGTGTCATTCTGGAGTGAACAGAGGGGATAGAAAAGATAACTGGTCACACGCTGGTGTGTGTGTGCATCAGTTGTACGTGTGAGTGCAGTGCCTACCTTGTTGGCTGGTTTAATTGCCATGGAGATGACTGGGTCAGGGACATGGATGGACTCCTGTTCAACACAAAAGTGATAATTATAAACATTATTGATATTATTATTATTATTATTATTATTATTAACAACTACAACAATATGGACTAAATAAAACAACAAATCATTTTTTAAAATCTGTTTATAAACAATTATTACGTTTTCATTTCTACTATTCTCCGGAATGTGATCCCGGAATCTCCTTCCCTTTCTTTCTCTTTCTGTTTATTCTCCGCATTTTCTCTTTCTGCCCCCACTCTCTCTTCCCCTCCTTCCTTTCTTTCTGTTCTGCCTTTCTTTCTCCCACTTCCTCCTTTTCCCTTTCTCCCCCTTCTCTTTCTATATCTTCCTCCGTTCTTTTTCCATAATCTCATTCCTTTCTCTTACTTTGTCTTTCCTCCTTTTCTTTCTCACCTATTTTTCTCTGTAATGGTGTTCCACAGTTTATGAGCGCTATAAGAAAATTATCTTCCACCAACTGAGCTGTCAGAAATCCTATAGGAGTCTGCAGTTCTGAGTGAAGTGGTCTGGAGGGACAGGAACGCTTCAAAAGATATGCAAGACATTAGGAGCTCAGCCATTAAGAGCTCTAAATGGTGTAAGCAAGACCTTGTAGCTGATGCAAAACATATCTGCAAGCCAGTGTAATATGCTCAGACTTTAATTTCCTGGTAAGAACACAGGCTGCTGCCTTCTGAGCTGGAGTCCATTCAGAGAGACAGCAGGGCCTCCTGGTCTTTCTGAGGGATATTATAAAAGGAAGATCTCTGCCCAACAGAATCCACCTGCCCAGACTGAATTAACAAAGCTGTATGCAAGTGTGTTCACCATGGAGAGGTTGGCGCTTGTGCGAGCAGTGAAGGTGTCTCCACTGGCACAGTCGATTCCAAACAGGGCGCAGATATCGCCAGCATACACCTCCTCCACATCCTGAGTGTACAAGGGAAACACACAGACACTCTCAGAGTGCATAAAGATTTGAGCAGAGCAAACGGAACACAAGCCAGAATCGATGATGCCTTCAACTAAACTGGGTAATATGCATTTTCAACATTTTCTTTTTAACAACAGAGTGTGTGTTTACATGCACTCAACATTCTGATCAGTCGTTTTAAACAGAACACTCTGATTTCTTAGATTGGAATTAGGTCTAGAAATCCGATTAAGAAATCTGATAAAGAGGCTGAATTTAAGCTCAGTAATCAGAATAATCAGTGCATGCAAACTCAAATTTCTTTCGGCTTTCTCAGTGTGTGCATGTGTGAAAACAGGCCACGGTACCGGAAATAAGTGAGCAGCGTTGGAGTGACGCTAAAACCGCCTACATGCTTGACGAAATTAAGGATTTAAATATTCTGCCTGTAGGTGAGGTATGTTCATATGCTCAGGTAAAGTGCCGCAATGTTAAAAAAGGAAAAAAAAAAAAAGTCACGGCTTATAATTTGAATGTTTTTTTATGTTTCTTTATGTTATGTTTATATCACGTTATTCTGCGAGTTTATTGGCCGGTGGCAAAGCCGATTTCTAACTGACTCACGTTTCCCATTATCTAATTACTCAAAATGCATGTAAACGCATTGATCAGATTACTGAAAAAATCTGATCTTCTGCAGTTATCGTATTATTAAGTGGTATCGTATTATTTAAACACACTCAAGAAGTGTCCTATATTAAGGCTATTGCTGATGAAATGTTGTTGACTAGGCCACAGTTTTTGTACAGGGTGATCCAAAAAGATTCATCTGATTTCAAAGTGCCATATTTTCACAACCATGAGGTGTCTAGGAACCAATCACAATTCCAATTGAAAGAGGGGCTCATAGAGTTTCTGACTGTCAGTGGAAGACGGCCCCCTTCAGTCGGCGAGGAGATGAGACCCCTGAGCAGAAAGCGTTCTGCGTTCTCCACTTCAATACGAGTGAATCAGTCATAACTGTGCAGCGTGATTTTCTTGGGCAGTGAAGCTTCAACAGCTCAGAGCGTCCGTCGTTGGTTCCACAACATTGGATAATCTCCGAAATCGCACTAAAACAGCTGTGAGTGCAGCGACACCCGACATGCTCAATCCAGTATGGGATGAGTTTGACTGTGGCGTTCATGTCGTCCGTACAGCTGGAGGAAGTTCAGACTGAACACTTGTAGTTTACTGCATTGATCTGTAATGATTTACAAGTGAAATGAATCATTTTAAAAGCTGATGAATCTTTTAGAATCACCCTGTAGTCTGAAAAAAGAAAAGAAACAAAACTAAAGAGCACACTGAATACTCTTTTCCCCTCATATGAAAGATTCATACTAGGCCATATGAACACAAACAGGGATTCCAAACACATACATACACATATACACATGTACACCCTCTCACCTCCATCTGGTCTGCGTGGAGGCGCACCAGCCTCTGGACGCGCACTCTCTTGCCCGTGCGCGTGTTGTAAATGTACTCGCCCTTCTTCAGACAGCCTTGGTACACACGCACGTAGGTCAGCTGACCAAAGCGTCCAGCCTTGGATACAGACAGCAGTATGAAAAAATTCAAACAACTGCAGAGATAATCAATTATCTAAAAGCAGACATCAATGTAAAGCAGCCTCCAGCCCTAGAACCACATATATAAACACATATGTCTGAAACAATAACAGACAAGATAAAAATGCTCAAGTAAATTTTTTCCTGTTCATGCCGTTATTTTGTCCATACCTCTAGTTTGAAGGCCAAACCCACATACGGCTTAGCAGCATCTCTTGTAGAATCCATCAGAACCTTACTGCTATTACTCGATTCCCTGAAAACAAGAAAGAACATATAAGACTTAAAATTATACTTCAATGATCAGTTAAAGCAGAATATGATGTGTCTGCATGTTTGTTCCTTGCCGATTTAAAAAACAAACAATCAAAAAAAACAACATTGACCAATAGAATGCGACGCTCTGGCACGGCCGTATATGATCCTATGATTACAAGGCAAAATGCCAAGCATGGGCTAGAGGGGTATAAAAAAAAAACCCAGCACTGGGCTGTGGAGCAGTCCACTGTGTTCTCTGGATGATGGAGCTCCATCCAACACCATTGGGATGAGTATCTTTGACCACTGCTAGCCAATTTTCTATTAGGAAGTATCCAGAACTGTGCCTTATTCTCTATATATAGTACATTATTTTGGGCTTCTTCCGTTTTGTAGTGGTATCCCAAAATGCAGTGCAGAAGATCCAATGCACTGAAACAATCTTACAACTGATGTACTCTAACAGATCAGGAATACCCATAATGCACTGGTTTGAAGATTACAGATGTAAGTCAGCTCATGTGTGCAGTCAGACTCAAAGGTTACAGTGGACTGACTGCAGAACATTCATAGTGTTTATGCGACTGAATCTGCTGTTGCGCAGTAACGATCAAACCTACATGACTGTGTGTCCGAAATCGTTTACTACCATCACCGATTCTGTTCTTTATAATAATGTTCTATACAGTGATCTAGATTTTTGAACGTAAGATCCAGTGATTAATGGGCATTTCTCCATGTTCAGTGAGAGACTCAGGAGAAAGCAGAATATGATCCAGGACTCACTCGTCATTGAGGATGGCATAGTTGTTGACCTCACTGGGGTTGGGCAGGTAGTCCAGCACGGCGTCCAGCAGGGGCTGAACCCCTTTGTTCTTCAGAGCGCTGCCCACCAGCACCGGGGAGAAGGAGCGCTGGATTGTCGTCCTGCGTATAGCCGCCTGTGGAGGTCACAGATCAGCACGCTTACATTTTCTACATGACCGAGCAGAGTCAGCTTTGCCTTCTCGACATTTATTGCTGTCATTTTCATCTAACATGTTACTAGTAGAGTAGAGAGACCGAACAAGATGGTGACAAACCTTTAGGTCGTCCACGGTGGGGACTCTCTCTTCCAGAAAGATCTCTCCCAACGTTTCATCGGCATTGGCCACACACTCCACCAGCTCCTGCCTGCGCTCGGCCGCTTCTGTTCGCATCTCTGCCGGGATCTCATCGAAATGGATATTCTGACTGAGAGAGGGAGGCAGCGATGAGGAAAAACAAACAGCAGAAGAGGGCAAGCTTACGGATAAAGTAGCTGAACTCTAACAATTTTTATAGGCCGGTCATGATTTCTGAAAGAAAATTATATCAAATTAATTGTACTGCATTTTTTTTTACTACATTTTAGAATTAAGTCTTATTAAAACTTGGATAACTTGATTATTTCTCAAATAAGTAAATTTCTTGATTACTCATATCAGTGACAGCCCTTATTCTTTCTAGAATTGTTAATATTATCGATAGGATTTCTGTTACATGATTTACACAGCACAACTATACACTACACACTGCATTTCACTCTGTTCTAGTCAGTAAGCTTAAAGTGTATTTTTCTACTGGGTCCTTACCCACAGGGGCCTTCAAAATAGATGCTGCGCTCCTCAATGAGGTCAATAATGCCACGCAGGTTGCCCTCGAGTCCAATAGGGATGTTGACAAATGCTGTGTTATGGTTCAGTTTCGTCCTGAAAGAGATAATAAGAAACGATTCATCATGGAGTCAACTTAGTTTAGCCCATAAGCCATGGAAGGTGGTCAATATTTCACACAGACACTATTCTAATCTACTATGTTTAATACATAAAGCTTTACATTTCTGGCATTCTTTGAGACGCTCCACTGAATCATGGAATCTCAGGTTTCAAAATGATTTGGTTTAGACTTAAAAATATGAACAATTTGCCAAATAATGTTTACATTTGAAAATAGAAATAATAAATAGTGGACAGTGACCGGGCACAGTGTTTAAAAACTCCAGCAGCACTGCGTCTGATCCACTCGTACCAGCACAACACACGCTAACACACCACCCAAATAGTACCTGCTCTGTGAGGGTCCATGGGAGACCTGAACAGGGTAAAAGGGGCTAACAAAGTATCAGAGAAACAGATGGACTACAGTCTGTAACTGTAGAACTACAAAGTGCAGCTATACAGTAAGTGGAGCTGATAAAATGGACAATGAGTGCAGAAACAAGGAGGTGGTCAGAACGTTCTGCCTGATCGGTGTAGTTTCACATGGCAGTACGTTCCACTGTGTCATGGCCAGTGCTGGTGTACTTACTCAAAACAGGCAATCCATTATGTATTACTACCTCCTCCTTTCAAAGGGTAATAGCATTACTTTACTCTAGTTACTCCCTAAAACCTGTCCAAACCCACCCGTCTAGTAATTTATTCAGAATGAAATAGCCGGTCACAGTAAACATCATTTAAAAGACCCATCAGGATCACTGACACCAAGACGCATCAAGTCATGCTGATTAAAATCTTGAATGACGTTCTGAAAAACTGAGAACACTGCCTTCAGAAACGGTCCAAAAACAGCAGCCTCACAATCTTTATGAATAAAATGTATTATTTTACACATTTTGTCCGAGTCTGATCTGTTTCTGGTGAGGTTCTCTTCTTCAACATGGAGACAGATGATCTACAGAGATACCTGATAATTTAGATACATCATAATAACTTAGGTGAAAGTAACGTAATTGGTAGATCAGCAGAAAATACCCAGTGAGCGGTCAGTTGTGTGGACGAAAATGCCTTGTTGATGTGAGAGGTCAGAGGAGAATGGGCAGACTGGTTCCAGATGATAGAAAGGCAACAGGAACTCAAATAACCAACCAGAATCTCTGAGGAACGTTTCCAACACCTTGTTGAAAGTGTGCCATGAAGAATTAAGGCAGTTCTGAAGAAACAAGGGGGTCCAACCTTTTACTAGCAAGGTGTACCTAAAAACGTGGCCGGTGAGTGTGTGTTAAACAACTGGTCCATCATAGCAGAAAGAGAGAAGATGACTGTGAGGAGAAGAAGACACTACAGCTCACCTCAGCTGCTGCAGCGCCCGGGCGGGGTTCGCTCCCATGCGGTCCAGCTTGTTGATGAAGGTGAGGTGAGGCACGCCGTAGCGCTTCATTTGCCTGTTGACCGTCATGGTCTGACACTGCACGCCTCCGACGGCACACAGGACCAGCACAGCCCCGTCCAGAACTCGCAGAGACCTCTCCACCTCGATGGTGAAGTCCACGTGACCTGAGAGGTCAAAGAGAAGAAAAGACGTCAGGAAAGCGCAGAGGATCAGCCAGAGTGGCGACTCAAGCCGTTTCATTTAGAACTGCATCCTCGCGCCGGCCATCCGGCACCTCCCTACCTGGTGTGTCAATAATGTTGATATTGTGCTGTTTCCACATTGTGTAGGTCGCAGCTGACTGGATGGTGATTCCTCTCTGTCTCTCCAGCTCCATGGAGTCCATGACGGCCCCGACTCCATCCTTGCCCCTTACCTAAAGAAAGGGAACATATACAGAAAAAGCATCCTTAAAGGGCCCATATCATGGAAAACTGAATGTACTTCACTTTTATTTCAAAATTAAGCATTTAAAGTGGTTGGAAAACACTGTTTATGTCTCAAAATGCACCGTCTACCCCCCTTACAGTCCTCCACATGGTCCATATACGGAAGCTAAGCAGCGAAAACGAAGAGTCTGGGCACAGACAGATGCACGCTCAGACGCACTCTCAGCTCCAGTACGATTTTTTGTCCATAACTCAGCTAGAGAGTTACAGTTAATGTACCTCCTTGCTAAAAAAAAAAAAAAAAAAAAAATCATAGAACCCATAAAAAGTGTGGCTTTCAGTAGTCGCTAATGGTTTTCAGTGTTTTCCTGATGGGTTGATATCGCAGAGTAAAGGATTCTGAGCGTTTAATCAGGTGTTTTGGGGCTGATTCCAGATACATTTGATTATTTCCTAATGGCTTCTAACAGCAACCATCAAGCCAATTCCCATTAGGAAGCAAAACCATCAGGTTTTATTCCCAACGGCCCTGTGAAGACAGTTACGTTGTGACCGTGTCTTTTTTGGTGCCCACAACTTGGTCTGCTTGGTGCTTTTCTACATTGTCGTAACATTGAAATGTAGTTCCTCAGAAAGTTGTGACAGCGTTGTCTGACAACTTGGTGACAACCTCCTAGAATCTTTTTCTATTTTAATCAATATTACAGTCTTTAATAACTGATTCTAACCCATTCATGGCTTTCATGAGTTTCAGTAGCCTTCCTGTTTTTTCTGTGAATAAACCCGACATTCATCTCTGAACGTCGTGGTAGGTTTTATTTAGAAAGTTACCACATTTAATTATCATATTATCGCTATGGCAACGTTAATATACAATATTAACTTGTATTAACTGAATTAACTATTTGCCTAATCTCACAAAAATCAATACATTATCATATATTCACCTATTTAGCCATAGAACAGCCATAACACTAAAAACACCTCCTTGTTTCCACGCTCACTGTCCAGGTTATCAGCTCCACTGACCACACAGGAGCCCTTCTACAGTTACAGACTGTAGTCCATCTGTTTCTCAGCATGCTTTGTTTCACCCTGTTCTTCAGTGGTCAGGACCCCCATAATGCAGGTACTATTTGGGTGGTGGATCATTCGCAGCATTGTAGTAACAGTGATGTGGTGGCGGTGGCGTGTTGGTTTGTGTTGCACTGGTCTGAGTGGACTGTCCACTCTATTAGACACTGGGTTCTACTAATGTTTCGATATCAGACTTATTACAATAGAAGAACCCTATTCTTTTTCATCAATCTGAAGTTCCATCATGCACAGAAACATTTCCTCATGGAAAAGCTTCTTTAGACGTTCATGGTTCTGTCAGGAACCTTTGAAGAACCTTTTTTAAGGCTGTAATTTCTGACGAAAAGAGATTTAATGCCATATTGTCCAGTCCTACTAACGTACACGGACCCATGAGAACCGAACCGGACGCTCTCTGGGGCAGCAGACTGGCCAGCGAGTCTACGGTCAGATAAGAAGTGTCAGTGACAGCCGTTTAGAGTTACTGACTCACTTCATGCATCTCTGCTATTCTGCCGGTGTAGTAAAGCACCCGCTCGGTTAAGGTGGTCTTCCCGGAGTCGATGTGCGCGGAGATGCCGATGTTCCGGATCCTCTCGTTCGGGGTGATGGCGGAGGAACATGTCCGGCAGCTGCTGACCAGAACCTGCAGCACAAACCGTGACAGACAACAAACTGAGAAGCGGAAAGACGAGCTGGAGTCGTCGTCTTATTGGAATTCTTCCGTTCCACCTTAAATTCTAGATAATAAAGTTACACGATTTAAGGTGGAACGGCAACATTCGAAAAACAGACCCGCTTCAGACTTACATTTGTCGGTTTTGGTAGATTATTTCGGCTCAGGGCCAGCGCTGCTGTCAGTAACCGCATGCTGACGGTGTGTTGGGGCTGAAACCGCACACTTCCCCCGGCTGACCGGCTCAAAGTCACGCCGGTGCTGCGCTGTCATACGCTCCCCCGCGCAGCCTGCACCCCAAGGACCATTTGGTGGTCGTCGTGTCTGCCTGACTCAAACTAACGTCCCGTTAGATTGAGTGTAATCTACAGTCTTACTGAAAAGTAAATATTAGAAGTAATATTATATGTTAAAACGTTTGTGCAGAGCCCCTGGTGACAGTGATTATTTGTTAATAAGGATTTGCTACAAATTAACAAGACCACAGTTTATGTTACAGCATTGAAGTTGCAAATTGACTAAATTTCTGCGGGAAAAAAACACACAAATTATTAAAAGTAGTCAGTTATGGTATTCTGCGTTTTCCTGGTGGGTTGGTATCATAGTGTAAAGGACAGGACATCATAGTGTAAAGGACAGGACATCGCCTCCTACAGGAAACCAGTGGTCTCCAACAACGACCACTAAGCCAATTTAGAAAGCGTTAGAAAGACCATCCATCCATCCATCCATTTCCTCAGCCGCTCAGGCTCAGGGGGGGACAGGGCGGAAGGCAGGATACACCCTGGACAGGTCACCAGTCCATCGCAGTCCAGACAGACAGACAGACAGACAGACAGACAGACATTGGCCTGATTGCATGTCTTTGGACTGTGGGAGGAAACCGGAGAACCCGGAGGAAACCCACGCAGACACGGGGAGAACCCTGGCCGCCCGGCCGAGGAATCGAACCCAGGCCCTCCTTGCTGTGAGGCGACAGCGCTCACACCACGCCACTGTGCCGCCCCCTAGAAAGCGAACCTTCATGTTTTAATCCTAGGGGTCTCTCTTTTCAGCAGGAACTGGGGCCAAGAGTTATGAGAAAATTAACTCATTAACTCCACCACTGCGCGCTACATTAATCAAAACTTTTAAAATTTGCTTTGTCACATTTCACTTCACTGGTGCTCAAACTTCAACGCTAATTGCTACGGCTAACCACACACAACGAAACTCGCTGCTTCGCTAAAGCGGTTAAATTTATTTACGGATGTGTTGAAGTTCACAGACAGAACTCGGAATCAGGCACATGAACAGGCGGTCGGTCGTTCTGCTCGCTGCTGTAAACGCGCCGCTGAGGGTCCTTCGATTCATCCAATGAGAGCGCAACAGGAAACCAGAGGGTGCAGGTTTAGGCGGGGGCCAGTGATGGCGCAACCTCGTCAGGCGACAGAGTGATCGGTGCTTCACCGGCTCGTGTTCTGAACAGCGTCTCGTAGCGGCGAGGAGGAGCAGGTTTAGAGACCATTCAACATTTCTGTTGGTTCCTGATGTCGTCCAATAGTCCTGATGGGTTAGTAAAGGACTCTAATGGTCTGATTCCTGTCCTACAGGAACCCCGTGGTCTCTAATGGTAACCACTGAGCCAGTTGCCACTAGAAAGCGAAACCAGCAGGACAAACAGGATTGGTGGAATATCGCAATGTGAACGGTATTAATCTATTCATTACATTCCCACTTCATTGTGTTCATCTATCCGCGAGTGTATATCAGAGGTACAATCCTGGAGACCCCCCCCCGTCCTGTCCACACATTCTCTTAGTCTTCATCAGTCTCCAGCACAGAAACAGCGCGTGGACGCGTTCAGTCCAGCAGGTGGCGCAGCAACACCTTACAGTGCATCAGAACTCAGTTTAATTCATCTATTCATTCATTTAACTACGGTCCAACAATAAGATCGGACTTAAATGACCTCAATACGACCGCCGTATCACACAACACAAAGTTCAGAACCTTCGGCCGAAAAAGAGGGAGGGGGCAGCAGAAAACGCATAGGAAAAAGGAAAAAAAGAGTTTTCTATTGCTTCATATATACACACACACACACACACACATATATATATATATATATATACATATAGATATATATATATACATACATATATACACATATATACACACGCATATATATATATATATATATATATATATATATATATATACACTCACCAGCCAGTTCAATTGCTTGTTAACACAAATAGCTAATCAGCCAATCACACGGCCACAACTCACTGCATTTAGGCATGTAGAGGTGGTCAAGACAACCTGCTGAAGTGCAGGCCGAGCATCAGAACGGGGAAGAAAGGGGATTTAAGGGACTTTGAACGTGGCGTGGTTGTTGGTGCCAGACGGGCTGGTCTGAGTATTTCAGAAACTGCTGATCTACTGGGATTTTCACGCACAACCATCTCTAGGGTTTACAGAGAACGGTCCAAAAAGAGGAAATATCCAGTGAGCGGTCAGTTGTGTGGACGAAAATGCCTTGTTGATGTGAGAGGTCAGAGGAGAACGGGCAGACTGGTTCCAGATGATAGAAAGACAGCAGGAACTCAAATAACCAACCAGAATCTCTGAGGAACGTTTCCAACACCTTGTTGAAAGTGTGGCATGAAGAACTGAGGCAGTTCTGAAGGCAAAAGGGGGTCAAATTTTTTACTAGCATAAAAAATTGAGTATAAGTAAAAATTAACAGTTAGTTGAGAGTACGCTTACAATAGTTGGTTGAGAAGGTTTTAACTTTTAAGATCACAGCTGATTTGGTCAGACTCTGAAGATGAGACGACACTAAATTCCCAGAGTGTCAGTCGGCTGAGCAGCGAGTGGGCGGAGCTCCTTACTCTGACGTAGCAACAAGCTGCTCGTTAAGGAGCTGTAATTTGGTGAAGGAACTGAACATTAAAACATATTAAACGCCGCGTTCACGGCCCACTTTATTAATTTAGTACTTTATTTATTTAACTGTTGTATAAAAGCAGTAGAGACTCTCGAGGTCGTCTGTTATCACTATAACATCACGGCTGTGATGATCAATGGCGACCAAATCACAGCCGTGTTGTTATTTCGCGATAACACCCTCCCTCTCGTGATCTATTGCTTCAAACCATAGTATCTTCATTTTTGTTGTTTTTCAGTTTTTGTCATAATTGGAAAAAGCCTGTTGTCTTTCACATTGTTTGTAAATTTCATAATGAATGAACGAATAGAAACAAATCAAGTCTGGTTCCACTGGCTTACATTAAAAGTAAAGTATGTTTTTTCCCTTCTCCTGTAAAGTTACTGTTTTGGAGGTACAAATGTTTTGTTCCGAAAGTGGCGACAAATACATACATTATTATTAATACACTATATTGTCAAAAGTATTTGGTCGTCTGCCTTCACATGCATATGAACTGGAGTGACATCCGATTCTTAATCCATAGGGTTTAATATGATGTTGGCCCACCCTTTGCAGCTATAACAGCTTCAACTCTTCTGGGAAGGCTTTCCACAAGGTTTAGGAGTGTTTATGGGAATTTTTGACCGTTCTTCCAGAAGCGCATTTGTGAGGTTAAACACTGATGTTGGACGAGAAGGCCTGGCTCACAGTCTCCGCTCTAATTCATCCCAAAGGTGTTCTATCGGGTTGAGGTCAGGATTCTGTGCAGGCCAGTCAAGTTCTTCCACACCAAACTCACTCATCCACGTCTTTATGGACCTGCTTTGTGCACTGGTGCGCAATCATGTTGACACAGGAAGGGGAAGCATGAAATTGTCCAAAATCTCTTGGTGCTGAACTTTAAGAGCTCCTTTCACTGGAACTAAGGGGCCGAGCCCAACTCTTGAAAAACACCCCCCACCATAATCCCCCCTCCACCAGACTTTATACTTGGAACAATGCAATCAGACAAGTACCGTTCTCCTGGCAACCACCAAACCCAGACTCGTGCACACTATGCACCTCAGCATCCGCTGACCCTGCTCTGTCATTTTACGTGGCTGACCACAGTTGTGGGCTGGAGGTTAGGGATCTGGCCATGTGACTGGAAAGTTGCCGGTTCGATCCCCAGAGCCGACAGTACATGACTAAGGTGTCCTTGATCAAGACCCCTAACCCCCAACTGATCCCCGGGCGCCGTGGATAGAGCTGACCACCACTCTGGGCAAGTGTGCTCACTGACCCTAGTCTGTGTGTGCGCTCACTAGTGTGTATGTGGTGTTTCACTTCACAGATGGGTTAAATGCGGAGGTGAAATTTCCCCGTTGTGGGACTAATAAGTATCACAATACCGTTGACTGTGGAATATTTAGTAGTGAGGAAATTTCACGACTGGACTTGTTGCACAGGTGGCATCCGATCACGGTACCACGCTGGAATTCACTGAGCTCCTGAGAGCGACCCATTCTTTCACTAATGTCTGTAGAAGCAGTCTGCAGGCCTAGGGGCTCGGCTTTATACACCTGTGGCCATGGAAGTGATTGGAACACCTGAATTCAATGATTTGGGTGGGGGAGTGAAAACTTTTGGAAATAGTTTTTGTGTGCATTTAAAACCTTTTCTAACATTACTTGTAAACTCCAGCTGCCCTTAACTCGATCTGTAAACTCAGAAATTCTGACTATTCAGGGCATAAATGCTGCCATGCCCACAATCTCCTCATAGCAGCTCAGCACATGGCGGACTGCATGCAGGGCTGGGCTGGGCGGATTACCCGACAGCTGGGACTAACGAGGTCTAACAGAAACGGCACATTCATTCGCGTATCAAGTAATCTGAACGTCATCCGTCTCAGAATAAGAGCACGTGTGGCTTTCAAGGCTTCATACATGTGGATGAGCACAGCTGATCAGCAGGCTGATTTACTGTGCCCACCTTTAATGGCGCTGACTGATGGATTTCAGGAATAGACTTATGACTCAGTTCACTTTTTAATGAGGGCATTATGAAGTGCATCAATACGTTAATGTAAGTTACATCATAGCTGAGAATGTATGCTTTACACCTCGCTTTTCTTTTGTCAGCCAGGTTCAACATTAAACCAGCAAGCTGACCATACAAACCAGCAAGCTGACCATACAAACCAGCAAGCTGACCATACAAACCAGCAAGCTGAACACAAGGACGACTGTATAAAAAGGGTTTGTTTTTGCAAAGAGGGCAGCCGTTTTAGCCAATTACACACTTATTACAATATTCCTAAATGTGTTTTGAAATATATAACATTTGTGTATTTTTTTGTGTTTTTGTTTTCATTAAAAAGCAAAAGAAAAAGAGAATTGCAATTGAGGAAAATCAAGAAATCAAACTTTTTACGGCCACTATTAATAAAAATAATAGACATCCATAATAAAGTCTTAATATTTTGAGAATAAAGCCGTAATATTTCCAGAATAAAATCATTTTAGAGAAAAATATCCTACTATTTCGAGAATAAAGTCGTAATATTTCAAGAAAAACATCATATTATTTTGTGGAAAAAAAAGTAATATTTTGAGAAAAGACGTAACATTTGAGGATAAAGTGGGCTGACTGTAGGGGGACTGCCATAACTGAAAATACAAACCAGCAAGCTGAACACAATGACGACTGTATCAAAAGGGTCTTTTTTGCATTTCTTTACAAATGTATACATTTGTACATAGATAATGTTTTTGCAAAGGAGGCAGCCGTTTTAGCCAATTACACACGTATTACAATATTCCTAAATAACATCTGTGTATTCTTTTGTGTTTTTGTTTTCATTACAAAGCAAAAGAAAAAGAGAAAAAGGCAAAAACAATGTTCAAGCAATTGAGGAAAATCAAGAAATCAAACTTTTACTCCCTGGACAGAAGATGGAAGAAAGTGTTTTGTGCGTGAAAATATGACTAAAAATCTATGCGCCTATTGTTGGTTAGCATGAGAATCCTATTTCATCAAGCACTGGCCTTTAACTACCATTTTCAGGTAACTCTGTATTCTGTCAACTCCGCCTTCCTCAAACATTTCTGTAAATACAGAAACAAAGTGGAGGAGTAACCTCCATCACTCGAGCAGACGCAGCTGCAGCCTAGTTTACGGCGCAGAAGCGAGTAGCATGGAAAGCATAAGCACAGGTCTGAAAGAGACGCGGGCGAAAGCACCAGGAGCCGCTGCCTGCCAGAGTTTTATTTCCATTTCATCAAGGTTTTACTTCTTCTTCATGCTGGAGCCCTGAATTTTGAGCTCAGAGACATGAGTCTTCTTCTTGCTTTCTGCTGCATCGTCTTTTTCTCTGGAGGAGCAAAACAAAATCGTGTCAATAAAGCTGCAATATTAAAATGCCATATTTGATATTAAAGCTATGTAACTAAAGCAGCTCTATAGAGGTTTGTCCATCAGGGGGCACTGTAGCCATTGAGACTAATGTTTTGAATGGCAGTATTTGCAGAGCCGTTTAAAGGGAATGTGGCCGCATCCAGAGCGCCGATCAGTTGGCATTAGTGCTACTGAGTGCCAATCGGTAGGCATTAGTGTTACTGAGCGCCGATCGGTTGGCATTAGTGCTGCTGAGCGCCGATCGGTTGGCATTAGTGCTGCTGAGCGCCGATCGGTTGGCATTAGTGCTACTGAGTGCCAATCGGTAGGCATTAGTGCTACAGAGGGCCGATCAGTTGGCATTAGTGCTACAGAGGGCCGATCGGTTGGCATTAGTGCTACTGAGGGCCGATCAGTTGGCATTAGTGCTACAGAGGGCCGATCAGTTGGCATTAGTGCTACTGAGTGCCAATCGGTAGGCATTAGTGCTACAGAGGGCCGATCAGTTGGCATTAGTGCTACAGAAGGCTGATCGGTAGGCATTAGTGCTACAGAGGGCCGATCGGTTGGCATTAGTGCTACTGAGGGCCGATCGGTTGGCATTAGTGCTACTAAGCGCCGATCAGTTGGCATTAGTGCTACTGAGGGCCGATCGGTTGGCATTAGTGCTACAGAGCGCCGATCAGTTGGCATTAGTGCTACTGAGGGCCGATCGGTTGGTATTAGTGCTACAGAGGGCCGATCGGTAGGCATTAGTGCTACTGAGGGCCGATCGGTTGGCATTAGTGCTACTGAGTGCCAATCGGTAGGCATTAGTGCTACAGAGGGCCGATCAGTTGGCATTAGTGCTACTGAGGGCCGATCGGTTGGTATTAGTGCTACAGAGGGCCGATCGGTAGGCATTAGTGCTACTGAGGGCCGATCGGTTGGCATTAGTGCTACTGAGTGCCAATCGGTAGGCATTAGTGCTACAGAGGGCCGATCAGTTGGCATTAGTGCTACTAAGCGCCGATCAGTTGGCATTAGTGCTACTGAGGGCCGATCGGTTGGTATTAGTGCTACAGAGGGCCGATCGGTAGGCATTAGTGCTACTGAGGGCCGATCGGTTGGCATTAGTGCTACTGAGTGCCAATCGGTAGGCATTAGTGCTACAGAGGGCCGATCAGTTGGCATTAGTGCTACTAAGCGCCGATCAGTTGGCATTAGTGCTACTGAGGGCCGATCGGTTGGTATTAGTGCTACAGAGGGCCGATCGGTAGGCATTAGTGCTACTGAGGGCCGATCGGTTGGCATTAGTGCTACTGAGTGCCAATCGGTAGGCATTAGTGCTACAGAGGGCCGATCAGTTGGCATTAGTGCTACTAAGCGCCGATCAGTTGGCATTAGTGCTACTGAGGGCCGATCGGTTGGCATTAGTGCTACTAAGCGCCGATCAGTTGGCATTAGTGCTACTGAGGGCCGATCGGTTGGTATTAGTGCTACAGAGGGCCGATCGGTAGGCATTAGTGCTACTGAGGGCCGATCGGTTGGCATTAGTGCTACTAAGCGCCGATCAGTTGGCATTAGTGCTACTGAGGGCCGATCGGTTGGTATTAGTGCTACAGAGGGCCGATCGGTAGGCATTAGTGCTACTGAGGGCCGATCGGTTGGCATTAGTGCTACTGAGTGCCAATCGGTAGGCATTAGTGCTACAGAGGGCCGATCAGTTGGCATTAGTGTTACTGAGCGCCGATCGGTTGGTATTAGTGCTACTGAGGGCCGATCGGTTAGTATTAGTGCTACAGAGGGCCGATCAGTTGGCATTAGTGCTACTGAGGGCCGATCGGTTGGCATTAGTGCTACTGAGGGCCGATCGGTTGGCATTAGTGCTACTGAGTGCCAATCGGTTGGCATTAGTGCTACTGAGTGCTGATTGGTTAGTATTACTGCCAGTGAGTGCTGATTGGTTAACACTGCTGCTACTGAACGCTGATTGGTCATTTGCAAATTACAATTTTGCAGAAAGCTCCATTTTTATTTTGGACTAGTTCACAGTGTGTTGGCAGTTCTCCTTAGAAATTCTCTGATTTTAGGAAGTTTTCTAGCACATAATTGTAGACGTCATGTATGAAGCTCACGATTATATTGCAAATGCACTGTACTGAAATATAGCGGTGATTTCTTAATATAACAGCACTCATCCTGAATAATTTTGACCAAACCTATGTCTGTTTGTTGCATCATTTGAATGCATCATAGGTGAACCTATAGAAAAGCTGGTCAGGATGCTTCCCACACACATTAAAGTATTTAATGATATACGTTATATATATTATTATATATATATGATATATTATATTATATGATATATATTACTATGCTGTCAAAAGCAATAACACGATTACTATATATTGGACAGCACTAATGTCCCAATTATGATATACTGCACAACTCGATTATCACAATAATATGCTGTGTAGCCCTAATATCACAATAATGATAAATTGTTTAGCCTTTAATATTAATAGCCTCAAATTAATAGTAAGCCCTAAGGTTTATACAGAAATTAAAGCAATGAGCTACAAAAGGACTTGCATTATAGTAATTTTACCACAGGTGAGGGGTGTTGTTAGGCATCTTAAAGCAGACACTTAAGACATTTAAGACATACGAGTAACATATTCTTTCCTTTGTATGACACAGTTCTACAATAAATGCTTTTAAAACCTAACACTGAATATTAATAGAAGATGTGTGAGCATATTAGTTCTCACTTGCTGAGGCATTTGTGAGTCCTTTAAACAAAACAGTGTTCTTAAGTTAGGTTTATTTGTTTTGCATGGTTTGTTCTGGAGTTTTAGACATTTAGACAGTTTTTGAAGCATAGCTCACCTTTGTGTGTTGTCTGGGCCGGCGATGGCTGCTCTGTGCACTGCTCGTTGCTTGGGGGCCTCCAGACGGGACATTGGTGCGGTGGGCTGGAATTTGGACAGCTCCCTCTGCCACTCCTCATCGAAGGACTGGGCTTCAGCTACAAGGCCAAAGAGGTGAGGGTCAGAGGTCAAGGGTGAGGGACAGTTTTGGGATTCATGCACAGGGTGACTAAATAGAGCAAGTGCTAAAATTTGACCTAGTGTTTTGTTTCCAGTTACTGAAAGGTAAATAAATAAAGACAAGAATGTCTTATAGCTGGCTGGGCTTGGATGTAGCTGAAACATTAAACCAGGCAGACAAATCATAATCCAAGGCTGCTTAATATTCCAGCTCAAAATTAATAAAACAATGATGAATTATTTTGAGAAAATTAAATATCGCAATTTCTAAACACATTTTTATTAATGAAGTAAGACAAACAGAACTCTGCTGAAATCTTGGGGATTTTCTTGGCTGCTTGGTACTTTTTTACAGTAGCTGCAACTGTAGCTTGTTCTGATTTGACATTATCTATGCTGCTTTGTAAATGCTGTAAATGACATTAAACACATTAAAAGAAGGACGTGTGTATTTATGATATACCCCACACTTACTCTCGTCCATGTTCTGGAAATCCTGGTTAAGCTCCTTCTCTCCGGTTTTTTGGTTGTGCTTCCTTTCTATGACATGGCCTCTATCCTGGATGTGGTGGCCAATGGACATCTTTTCTACTCCACTCTCTGAGTCCTTGAGAGCCCGCCTGGTTTCCCTAATCTACACATAGATACACACTTCTGTTACTGTCCCACTGTTTCCTGTATGTCTCTAAAGTCTTCACACACAACTGTTCAGTACTGATGAAAATACAATGGGCCAGGTTAATAAATATTGGGCCACACCAAACAAAATGTGTGGCATGGAATTGTGAAGGTGATCAGTGCACAGACCTCTCCTTATTGCTGATGTAATTCTACACGTGCCCCATCAAACTGGACTAGTTAAAGAGCTAGTGATCGTAAAGGGGAATTCCACCAATTTTTCAAAAATCTTTTAATTAATAATAGTTATAGTTATGATGTAAACAGTCATTCAGAGTGTTTTGGTGTGAAACACTCTGTTCTAGAGAAACTTACAGAGTCAGAATTGTTCACAGTGGTGGTGACAGGAACCAGACGTACACCTCTAACATCCCTCTGGTGCCTGAGACATTATGTGTGTTTACATGCACTTAATAATCCAATACCTGCAGAAAATCAGATTTTGTCAGTAATGTGATCAACACATTTACATACACTTAAGTAATCAGATAATGGGGAAACTCCGGGTCTACATGAGTCAGACCGTAATCCGATTTCTGCTTTGCAACCAGCCAATGAACTCACATATTACCTGAAAATATGAACATACATCATCTATAAGATGAAGAATATTTAAACCCTTTATTTCGTGTTTGGTTTCAGTGCCACTCAGAAAGTGTTTTGCTACATACACAGACTGAGAAATCCGAAAGAAATCAGAGTAAGAGTTTACATGCACGGAGAAATATGATTACTGAGCTCTTTATCGGATTTCTTAATCGGATTTCTAGATCAGAGTATGGTGTTCACATGACCATTTGACTGATCAGATAACTGCAGAAATGCGATTACGATCGAATCACTGAGTGCATGTAAACGCACTCATTGTTTTGCTCCCATTTACCATTATATAAAGTGGTTATATCTGTGTTGTAGTCATGGCGACCCCTGGTTCCTATCACCACCACTGTAAAGAAATCTGAGTCTCTATGTTTTGCTACAATGAACAATTTCACATCAAACCACTCTGAATGACTTAAAGTTTACTCTATTGTTTACATTTCAGTGACTGAATTATGCAGACATTTTGAAAAACATGTGCAATTACCCCATAGTGACCAATGCACATCACCTCTCTTGGCGCCATAATGTACATGCTATAGGAAAGAAAAATAAAAATCAGAGCTGATGATTGTAAGATGTACTCTTTGCTTAGACTGCAGCAACAGGTTTGATTAATGTAAAGTAACTGCAGACCTATCAAAAGCAATGTGAACTTCTATTCACAGTTAAAGTTGTGACAAGACAAAATAAATAGGTCCAGTTTGTGAAACTGCTTGGCTGTGGAGGAATGATGACTTTACTTCTTGTATTAAATCATCGTAGGTCAGCAAAATCACACTGAGACCGTTGTAAAATACTTAATATTGAATTCTGTCAGGAAAATCACCTTCCTCCTTTTCTACAACTGGACTTGTTATGATCAATCCAAACAAATCAAAAGTAGATTTTTAAATATATTAGTTACTTAACAGAGTGAGTGTACATACATAACTTGACAACAAGCATGACTAGAAATGTTTGAAAACATTGTAGAAACATCACTCAGTCCATTTCATCTTCTTACCATCGGACTAGTTCAGCTGTTATTTTTTGTGGGGTGGTGTTCTGTTATGAATCAGTACCGTCACAAATATAAAGAATGGAAAACATGGTAGTGCCATCGATGTGTCAGGTAAAGAGTAAAAGTGTAGCAGTAATTCTTGTTAGCGTATGAGAACAGGTGTTTACCTGACACTCTGCCGGTGGTGCGTTTCATGAATCTAGCCAATGGTGTTTTAATACTGGCCCCTGTTCCTCAGTACTCACCCCGCCGGGAGCGCACCGCATCTGAGTGGAGGCCTGGAACACTTTGGGTGGCTCATTTCCGACTTTAGAGTAGGTCATGACTGAGGAGGAGCTGAACGCATGGGTGTTGGCGTCTGTGGAGATGTTCTCCTGAAACAAAATGAAGGGGTTCTAACCACAGGCCTTTCAGCTGTTTTGTGTCAACACAGTAATCTGAGCTGTCACAAGGACACTATTGCAGTTTCGAGTGTTGGGTGGGTCTAGAAGGAGAACTCACAAGGTTCTGGTGCATGTTTCCCATTCTGTTCCTCATGTCTGCCATCATGTTGTCCATTGTGGCAAAAGGGTTCCTGAACAAATCCATCTCCTGCAGGGACAGGCATATGCACAGACTTGCTGAGTTGACATGTACAAAATCAACCCAGGCTGTTCATACGGTGCTTTCAAGTGGCCTTGGTTTCATCGTACAAAACAAGTGTCCCACCAGGAGGCACCGCATGAACATCCTTCAAAGCCAAATTCAATGCAACATAAATTGGCAGCTGGTGACATCAGTGCTGTTTACATCATGGCCAAGAAGCAAACAGTAAAACAACAAAAGCAATCAAATAAAACTGTACAGTATGGTTAAATAAATTTTAAATGATGTACTTTTTTTATTTCTACCACAATTCAGGTCAAAAAAACTTGTAAAATAGCCCAAATTGATAGACACTATACAACATTTGGCAAACAAGCTACAACAAACGTTTCACAATGTTCATCTTTATGTGGGAAGTGAACAAAGAGCTCTCCCTCCGAGAAAACTACTGCCCTATTTGCATTTCAAAGCAGGTTTACTGCTACTTACAGACTAGTAACGTCTCTTATTTCACCTCATATCTCATGACAAATATTAAACTAACAGTTAAGCTGATTAATGGCACATCATAACAAGCCGACAAATACTGTATGCATGTAATATAACATTATTTCCATGAATAACATCACATCGTATTGCATTTACACAACTATCTTGCAGTGTAAATAAAAAAGGGATTTTTTAATAACTGGTAATTAAATTTTAATAACTGGTAATATATATAATAACTTTTTAATAACTGGTAATTATATATCCATATATATATATCCATATATAACACCACAACAAATGACAGTACACTGACTAAACAGTGTTTGCTCCCATCAATCCCGTCTCTTATTCCCCGAGTTTCTTTCTCTCTATTTGTCTCTCTCTCTTATTCTCTCTGACATGTACACACATCCCTTCTTATGACCTATATTATCAACTTCTACAGCTCTTCAGTGCTCCTAGGTGTGCACTGAGGGCAGCCTCTCCAACGCTCTCCTCCCATACATCACCACTTCAATCTACGATCGCTACTGAAGTCTATCCTTAGGGCTTCTCCGTCATAACTGCTCATCAAAGCATTCCCTCCGACAGCCTGCTGGACAGTTCAAAGAGTAGGGGGCTTTCAGAGTATGTGCTCTTATGGCTAAGAGCCCTTGTGGCGTTAACACACGCTCTGAAGAACACATGGAGCCTAAGGCGGGGAATGCACCACATCAAGTTGTTAATGATGTGACACCAAAACAATGACTTGTACTTCTGTAAATTGTGAAGCGCTATAAAGATGTGAGAAATACATGCTTGGGAGAGTCGGTCCCTTGTCCCAGAGCCACATGTACTAAGCCTTTTATTCCAGAGTCAGGCGCAAATAGAACACATTCTGCTTAGGTTTTATGTATGAAGCTGGTGTAGAAATGTACACGTAAAGTTTATGCATCATGTATACGTCCAAAAGACTGTAAACACCAGCTCGTCCCGCTTTTCTTCTAAAATGAAGGGTGTTGATAGGGAGTTTGTGCTGCAGCATCTACTCTTATGGGAAGACTTTACTCTAGATGTTGACCATTGCTGTGAGGATTTCATTGATCAGTTCTGGATCATAAATCGTTCTAAAAGTAGGGCTGGATGATAAAACGATAACGATAATTATTTATGTTCAATACATTTTCTATATAATACTCCATTCTCACACTCCCACGTTCTAGCGACAGCCCTGGTTGCGTGTTCTACTGCAAGGAACGCGACACTACTCTGCTGTCGCCAGGAGAGGATGCACTTTTGGGTTTTTCGACATGATTAGACAGTGAGGGGGCCACGAGTAAGATGGAGTTACACTTTCCCTGTTTGAGTGGAGCGACCTGCAATCTGTTCTCCTGAGTGTGAGTGACGAGATCAATGGTGTGACTATACTGTACTACCGTGAACTCACCCCTTTCCTAACATCCTAGCAAGCTTTATCGTGTTAAATCACGTCTGCCCAACACAAATAATGCGCTGTAACAGCACTCAGACAGTCATATTTAAGTGTTAGCGCATTCCCAAGCAACGAAAGTGAAAGGAAGAAGTGTGTTCATGTCAGTTACAGCCCTGATTTAAACGAAAGTAAACTGAGGAAGCTGTGAGGTATTGGAAAGTGGGAGAGCACTATCTTCCCAGGCTAGATGTTTTTAGCAGCTGGCTAACTTCAAGCAGCGCTCCGTCATTCGCACAACATGGCGAACTGAGGACACTACAGATCAGACACGACACAAAAGCACCGCTTTCAGTTTAAACATACCTAAAAGGAGGACTTGATATATTGCGGTTCACCCATAACACGATAGAAAAGAGAAACCCAGTCGTCTGCTAGCTGGTGTCTGAATACTGTGATATGCTCTGACATGACTGTGGTAGGACTGATGGCAGTAAGGCGTTGTGATCCATCACTGACCTACCGAGCCATCTAATATTTGCTGTTCCTACCAAGTTGACATTGTTGAGAAACTAAATTGTTTAACTCTGTTTTTGGCCACAGTTTAGCATTGGTAACTGGATAGCCGAGCGCTCGTCACCAGACAGCTAAAAATAATCTGTTTTCTTTCTTAAATTGTGACTATTTAAAAAACTGCAGCTGTGCTTTTCCAGCTGATAAAAATAGCTAATCAGACACTTTCTCCCACTGTCCCATGACAGATCTGTGTAATGTTCCACTGTTTGTGAGTGTTTGTCGTGTTTCAGCCATAATGGATAGTTTAAAACAGCGATTAACCACTCAGGAGCAAAAATCAGCCTTCAAACTTGAAAGAAATAATGATTTGCCATTTATCGCGATATGTATCCATATCGACCGATATTGCTTTTCTTTATCGTGATAACATTTTTGGCCATATCGCCCAGCTCTATCCAAAAGTATTGGATGGAGCTCCATCACTCCACAGAATACAGCTCCACTGCCCCACAGCCCAAAGCTGGGGGGGCTTTATACCCCTCTAGCTGGTGCATGACATTGGGATTAGTGACCTCAGGTCAGGGATGTCTGATTGAACACCCTGCCCTGAGCTCATGTGAGGCTGCTCCATACGTGACACCCTGCATTCCAAAATATGCCTGAATGCAGTTGCAATGTGTGCTTACAATCTGCACTGTTTCCCAATCTGGGCTTTGTGAGTGGAATTATAGCCAAGCTGACAATAATGTGACACCTAAATGATCACTTGGTACTTTCATTTTTGTCCCAAGCTTGTCGATGGCTCCACTATTTCACTGCACCCCACAGTACGAGTACGCAGTTCTACGCGCAGCTTGACTAGCCAAATCCTTCCTAAATCATGTGTTAATTTGAAGCGCGCTGCGACTGAACACTGTGGCCGCATCAAGTCACATTTCATGCTGCACCTGCTCAAGTATGGACATCTGGCCCTCGGAGTGCTAGTGTCTTTCTAAGAATGCAGATGCCTAAAATTGACCCTTCATCAGATCTAATTCCCAGAAGTTCTCCCATTGTTTGTGCTGGTATTCTAAATAAGCCCAGCACTGCTATGCCAGCATGAATCTGTGCCAAGGTGGCAGATGTCCCGCCTGTGCCGATAAAAAGGGCATCCTAAAGCCCGGTGCTTCCAGATTACCAAGCTTGGCGAGATCTGACTGTTACAAAACTCGCTAGGGTGACCAGACCACAACGGTTCTGTTGCAGGACAGCATGGCCGCTTTTGCTGGACAATGTGGGATACCATGTGGGATGGGGGGTTAATCGATCTTGCTTGACTTAAGGAATGATATGAATAAGCTGCACACAGATTTGCATTAAAATAATGAAGATAAAGGTGTTTAGGCTTAGATGTTTCCTTACATTCTGAAACGTAAGGCTACAAATGAATTTTCTCAAGAACATCCAGCAGCACCAGATTACTTTGGGTTAAATATATCCATATTTGTCTGCTTCCCATTTGAAACCAACATAGAGCCACATTTGGCTGTTGTTATTTGTGCCTGAACCTGTCAATCAAATCCGGTCAAGGGTCGAATCCAGGCATAATGCCAACTACAACGAAGAAAAATAAAGCCAAAACTGATCCCAGGCCAAGGCATAAGGGGAGATATGCAGATGGTCAGTGTAAGGAGTTGTCGCTGGTACTGCCAGCCTTATGTCCCTGGGAGAGGCACAAAACAGTCTCTGTTGTGCACTTCAGGGCTGGGAGGATGGACAAAATCATTTGAATTATTATTGATTATAATTAAATAATGCATTAATTAATATACTATTAGTTACTCATGCTAACCCAAAGACAACAACATAATGAACAACCCTGAATGAATGAATAAATAAATAAATAAATAACCCTGATA
This sequence comes from Pygocentrus nattereri, assembly GCF_015220715.1. Taxonomy (NCBI): domain Eukaryota; kingdom Metazoa; phylum Chordata; class Actinopteri; order Characiformes; family Serrasalmidae; genus Pygocentrus; species Pygocentrus nattereri. The sequence continues at coordinate 36,290,932 of NC_051229.1, forward strand.
GCTTGTTAGTTGTCCCTGGTCATATTAAGTCGATAGGGTCCTGTTTAATATGTCATTGGTCATTTTGCGCACGATATATCATATTTTAAATAAATAAAATCCTGTTTTCCATAATCCTTAAAAAGCAGCAGCAGGAAGGACAAACATGTGTGAACAGGTGTGTATGTGTATAAACCCTGAAAGTTCAGTACATCGGGTGTTGAGAGGACCACAGTCTTTGCAAAATTGATGCTTGTCACTGCAGATTATCCTGGCATTTCAGAGTGAAGCGGATTCTTTTCCTCTGAACTGATCGCGCAGCTCTATGTGAGCCGGCGTCTTGACAGCGCTGCATGAGCTCCTCTGAAAGGTCACGCTGCTGTAAACCTATCATCGCTCCAGAAAGAGAGCTAAAGACTAATAATGCCCCCTGAGAGAAGGCTACGGTTATCTTTGGGGTGCAAGGGGCACCTAGTTTAAACGGCGCAAAATCCAGAGCATGGGTGAAAGGTTCTTTCATTAACACACTATTTTGGGTGAACGGTGTGAGCTGGGAGCAATGTTGCTGACTTGAGTTCATGACCCATTTCTGCAGCGCCTCGTCACAGCAGAGGGGTCTCATGTAACTTCTCTCCCAGATGCTTTTTGCTTGACTGGGCTGGGAGGTGAAGATGACTCACAGCTCCAAAGGGAAAAGGTGCTTTTATTTTGGCGACTGATTTACAAACAATAGATCTCAGTAGGGGAGGGGATTCTGAGAATTATCAGTTGCAGATGCGACCTTAACATGACTCAGGTTATCAAAATGACAGCGCTACCGCTGAGTCTTAAGTGTGACTGACAATGTGGTAGGCTGTGTCAAATCACTTGTTATTTTCATTCTGCGTTTGTAATAAAGTATCTCCTGAAACCTGAGGGTAAGTAAGCAGGGAGGCAATAAAGAGTGTAATGTGATAGTTCCAAAAGAGTCTCAATTAAGCTCTGGACATATTCGTGGGGTTGGTGGAAGGGCCAAGTGTTAGAATGTGTATCTGCATCTGTGTCTGCTACAGAAAGATCCTCCAAAGCATGTCTGATACTTGATAGAGCGGTGGTGTGTTCTGTGTATGAAAGCTGATGACTTGTGTGGGTGCCAAAGCAGGTGTGTGAGAATACCAAACCCTCAAACACAGCAACAGACACATAAACACATGAATTTAGAATGGCCCCAGAGTAGACACCTGGAGCACCCCTCTAATAATTTAGGCTAAGCCAGCGGCATGACCTCTACCCAGCAGGCCCCATAAAACCAAAGCTTTCTAAATTCGCCAACCATGACCTAAATCAGCTCACACTATCTTCATGGCCTCCTTGTTGGCCTCGGACAGGAGAAGCCCAAAAGGAGATTGCAGGTCAGAGAAGAATCTGGCATTTGATGAAAGTAATCAGCAGGGATAAATATACAAGCCAGATGGAGGGAAGGTGGAGGGGTTATAGAGGGACATGGGAACTATGTTTAGCACCTTGGGGGTGCTACAGCAGGCCAGCTGGCCATCATGAGACCTCAGGTCTACATGGACAACCCAGCACACTATAAGTAGTGGGCTGACAGAGAGAGGGCAATCAGTACGTGTCCATTCTGTTTTGTATTGTCACTACAGTGGTCTGATATCAGGTGCATACGTGGTGTTATTAGTGTGTTTACATTATGACCAACAGAAAAGACAAATACACAAATGTATAGTTACGTTACTTTTTATAATACTAATACAATGTAGGGGGGAAAATGAAAAACATAAGGAAAGTTTGACTATTTCTCTTAAATCCAACAACTGTACATGTACCTGCAATTTTCAGAGAATCCAAACCTTTCAGGGATACATTTCCCACACCCAGATGAAGCCAAAGCCTAAGGAGGATTTTTCAATGGTGAAACTAATCTTTAGTCTTTAATCCATGTTCTGGAAACCAAATATAAGGGTTAATGGTTCTTCTGAACACCTCAGACTTTGTATTTGAGGGCAGATTTGCAAAAATGTTCAAAGTAATAAGATTTTACATCCAATTTGCCTGTTCAATGAGCAAACAAAGCAGAAACTAGATCTGCCAGCCTATGTTTAAAAAGCAGCGCTCCTTTTGAGTGTACGTGTCAACGGTTCAGTCAGTCGAGCCCCCAAGAGAGTCTTCAATGAGTTTGAGTGAGAAAGCAGTGTGTCAGTGGAACAATGCTGTCCAGGCAGCTAAAAATACCCGCAGGGCTAAACATAGCTCCTTGAGGGGCGATAAGGACTTCTCCTTCACTAGCAATCCTCTACACCCTGGACCTCTCCCTCCAGTGCTCAATACGTCTGAAACCACTATGCCAGAAAAGAGCCTCGGGTTACACCAGCATGGCAAATTTCCATCATGACCTCAGTAAACTCCCCTTGCTGGCATTGTTATTTTAACCACTGCCGTGCACTGATAGGGTAAAATGCTCGAAGATGGACACACGTTGAGGTTCTTTCACTCACTGGCCAGGATGGAGAGTATGTGGGTCAGCGTGAGTCGAGGAACTGGGCTGCGGTGTTGGATTGAGAGTAACGACCATGGGAATTGCAAGTATCCTGACCGGAGGACAAAGTTTGAACGCCGCGCCAAGTGAATAGACGTTCTAGGGGTCAATGTGTTTTGACATGCTAGCAATGTCAGAGCTGGTCCTGACCCATGAACACACACATCCTCCTGAGACTAAGCAATCAGATGACATCTGTACATAATTCTCAAAGCAGATATTATTATACACCCTTAAATATAGAATGAACGGCTGCCACAGTGCACAGGCTGAACCGTTAACTCTGGACTGACCTGACATCTGCATGAGGTAAAGCTGAAAGGGAAATTCTGAGAATTTTATTATTTAATTTCTGCATAATTATGTCAGTGGTTTGTGTGAAATGCGGCATTTTAAAGAACTTTTCACAGCTGTGGTAACAGGAAGAGTTTAATGCCTCTAAAATCTCCCTCATCAAAAGCTCTTACATAAAATGCTTAAGAGACAGTTTACAATAGTTGCACAATAAGCTTTTGGTCTAAATGCATTTTATATGACTAGCCTAAGTTTTTTTGTTTTGCCATTATTTTTCTGTTTATTTTCAATATAAAAACTCACATGTAGGTTCACTTAGTGGTTTTGTATAGGAACTAAAATGGCTATTAGTGTTGTAGTCATGGCAACCCCTAGTTCCTATGACCACCACTGTAAAGAAACCTGAGAATCTATAATCAGCCACACCAAATCACTCTAAATGCCTTTAACGACGCAGATATCCTGAAAAATTGGTGGACCTCTTTAAGGTTGGCTCTCGGTACTTGGCTCTCTGTACTCACTCTGTGGTCACTGTGGTGGGCTACGCTAGCGTTGGGCTGGTCCCTTCCCCTGCGTCCTCTGTCCCGGCCATCTGTGATACTGGGCGTGAAGCCGTGGCCAAAAGGATCTGAAAAACTCCTCAACATTTGCCGCATACGCTCATTGTGGGCCTGGAATGGATCGCTACCATACAGAGAGAGCAGGAAACAGTAATCAGACCTGAGTTCATAATCTCCTGAAGTGGCAAGAGATGTAAAACAAAAGATCTGGTCATGCATTAAGTGTAGGAGAAGACGGAGACAAGATATATGAAAGCCTACCTTGTTGAGCTAAAAGAGAGAAAAGAAGGAAAACGTGAAAATATTACTGGAGCGCAAACACGCAGGATAATTCATCAACTTTACCAGGTGTAAGTTGGAAATGCTTATGCATGCTGACTGAACAGATGGAGGGGAAGCCATGCATGCTGCATTTTAAAGTGATCTCACTTTAGCTCCACCGCATGCAGTTCAAACACAGCAGGCTGGAGCTACTTCACAGAGGAGTGCAGAATCTGACAATTATGATTACATAAATAAGCCAGTGTGGCGAGTTTAGGTCAGAATTACACAATGTTGTTCAATGACAGCTCAAACTAGCGTTTCTTCTGAAATGAAGGGTATTAATAGGGGGTTTGTCCTCCTACTGATTTTGGATGGTCAGTTCTGGATCACTACAACTCATCCCAAGGGTACTGGATGGAGCTCCATCACTCCAGAGAACACAGCTCCACTGCTCCACAGCCCTGGGGGGCTTTATACCCCTCTAGGGCTTGTTTGCCATTGGGCATGGTAACCTTAGGCTCATGCGCTGCTATTCCATCTCATTCTATTGGTCAGTGCTTTTCAATGGAAGGTATAAAAGCTGTGCATGTGCAATTGAACGCCCGTGTCAGTAATGGGTGCAACTTAAAAGGGAATTTCACCAATTTTTTAAAAATGTCTGCATAATCCAATCATTGACATGTAAACAAAAGTCTTTCAGAGTGGTCTGGCATGAAATGGTGCATTGCATGGAAACATAAACTCAGATTTGCTTTATTGTAGTAATGATGGAAAGCAGAGTTCGCCATGTCGACAGGGCCTGCAGTGTCTAAATGTACCCATTTCATTTTCTATTTAGATTTTAATATGTGAAGTTGAAGTGGTAAATCTTGAATATTAATTAATAAACAAATAAACAGACAAATTTAAGGCCAGAATATTATTGCAAAACTGTCGTGCAACAATGTCTCAATACGTCACTTCACAGCAAACCGCTCTGAATGACTTTATTCACATATCAACCCATCGGTTATACAGAAATTCGCAAAATCAGTCGAATTTAAAGCAGGATTCACTTATTAAACAGGCTTCTGGGCACGTAATAGAACATGTTAATTAATTAGTTATTAAACTAATTAAGCAATTTAAAGGTGACTTTAAAATTGTCAAAATGTCTGCATAATTAATTAACTGGGATATAATAAATAATTCAGATAGTTTTCAGAGAGGTTCGTTTTTTTTATGTGAAATAGTTCGTTTGTAGAGACACACACCAATTTCTTTACAGCGGTGGTGATAGGAACCAGGGGTCACCATGACAACACAAATATAGCTATTTTGAACGTACACGAGTCTTCAGAGCTTTTATATGTAATATTTATGACGGGAAAATAGTGGAAGATCTGAAAACTTTTGCCTCCTGTTTTCTTCCACCATGAATGGGCTCAAATAAGTTGATTAAAATACGTTTAGACCAAAACTTTATCGCAAAATTCACCTAAAGCAACGTCTCAGGCATCATGGAGCTTTTAGAGGTGGACGCCTGGTTCCTATCACCACCACTGTGAACAGTTCCGACTCGGTGAGTTTCTCTAGAACAGAGCGTTTCACACCACAGCACTCTGAACGACTTTGTTGTCATCGTAAACGTTTAAAAGTACAGACTTTGGAAACTCGGTGGAGTTCCCCTTTCATTTCGAGACGCTTCTAGTTAAGGTAAGATAGCGGCTCCAGCCAAAATTCAGACTGTGTAACAGGTGTCAGTGGGACGACAGTAACATATATGTAGAATTTCAGTCAAATTCAGGATATAAGGTACAACCTAGTGGTGTCACACTAAACATAAACAAAAAAATACTACACAAAAAAGTCTTCGAGGTTCTGGGAACAGCTGACGGAGCAAAGCCGTTAAGGTAGGGGAAAGGATTCAGAGACTTACGAAAAGAAGGGGTCGTCCTCGAAATCCCTGAGAAGACTGCCGAACATTTCCACAGGTTTAAAGGAGCCTTAACGAACCGGCTGTGTGAGCTTTATTAGAAAAAAGAAGTAAAGTCACAGGCTCTGCTGTCCGTTAGCTTCACCCTCAGCGACGCTAATGCGGTTATTATTGAAACTTAAAACGCATTTAGAGCTCACGGTTGTCCTGTGAGCGAACCTCGTGACCCGCTTCGGAGCTTCTGATTGGCTGGCCCTTGCGGGGCCCCTCCCCCGCTGCTTTTACCGTTGGACGGTGTTGAGTGCTTGATGTCATAGTAACGCCTGTTCTAGATAGAAGCTGCTTTCTAGAAAAGTCTGGAGCGATAAGTCATGTCCTTCATTTGGCGCTGCATAACCTGAACGCGACGCGTCAGTGTTTGTAAATAACGTGTCAGGAAATAACACGACAGATGTATTTTTAAAGTCCGTCATGTTGTTATTAAGGGGGTCTGTGTGTATGAGTTAAAGGGGAACTCCAAGATATCAAATGGTTAAGACGTAAACAGATCCATTCAGGTTTGGTGAGAGATGCTCCTTTCTTACCGAGTCACAGTGGTGGTGATAGGAACCAGACGTCCACCTTTAAAAGCTCGCAGAGGCATATTAAGTTAAATGGTTATTAATAAGTTGCCTGATGTCTGAGACAGTGTTTTATGATCGCTTTGAGACAAAGTTTTGGCTTAAAGTGGATTTCAATCAGTTTATTTTAAACCATTCATGGTGGATGGGTACACTGAATGTGATGTAAGGCAAAACAGCCCCCCCCCCCCCCCCCCCCCCCCCAAAAAAAAAAAAAACTTTCCCCCGTATTACCGTCACCAATGTTACACAGCAAACTCACAAGACCTAAGTACACTGTAAAAAATGGCAACTTAAAAAAAAAGAAGCTTTATGTGGTATTTTGTTGAGTATAAATAAATACTTTGAATGAAGGATTCTCTACGTCAAAGTGTTGTTTGAGTTGAATAAAACTAGTTCAATTGCTTGTTACCACATGAGGTAATGTTTTGGATTGAACTGACAAACTAGGTTCCCTGTTTTTAAAAATTTTTTTTTTATAGTCAATAAAATGTCTATATGTGTTGTACTCATGGTGACCCCTGGTTCCTAGCACCACCACTGAAAAGAAATCTGGACCATTTCACATCAAACCACCCTGAATGATTCTGTTTACATCTCAGGGAAATTTTGAAATAATTGTGGAGTTTAAGAAGTTTTCTATTTCTTGCTTTTGACTGCTTACTAAGATCTACCAAGAACAGCCTGTTTGACTGTTCAAAACGTTATTAAGACTAATGTATTCTTATTCTATAGAGCACACAGAGCTCATGTCTATGGATAATATGTTCTACACACAATAGTAACAATAATTACATCAAAAATTAAAATAGGAAAGGGAACACTTTCCTATATGGAAAGTAAAATGTATTTAACAAATACATTTGAAAATGTTTGGACATGGCCAAATTATGTTTTATACTTAATGTACTTTCTAAATTTTAGAATGAAACACACATACACACCTTCTAGCTGCTTTTCCTTCTTGGTCGCGGGGGGAGCTGGAGCCTATCCCAGCGGTCATTGGGCAGAAGGCAGGGCACACCCTGGACAGGTCGCTTGTCCATCACAGGGCAGACAGACACACACACCTAGGCACAATTTAGCACGTCCAATTGGCCTGACTGCATGTCTTTGGACTGTGGGAGGAAAGAGAGCATGCAAACTCCACACAGAAAGGACCCTGGTCACCCGGCCGTGGAATCGAACCCAGGCCCTTCTTGCTGCAAGGCAACAGCACCTAAAGATCATCCAAAGAGCTCTTCTCTAATTGGCTCGTTTCAACAAGCCTCACATAAAAAGCAATATGTTGAAACAGACATAGGCAGGAAAATGAAATGAAAATCTGTGTGAATAAGCCTGGTCATCATAGCTATGCTGATAACTGGGAGTTGGCTAGTAGCTAATGTTACCTAAACTAGCTACATGTTTTCAATCTCCACAGCAACACAAAGTAAATTGAAGTTGTTAGTTCGCTTTGAAACTTTCTATTTGAGATAATCTGGCTTCAACCATCAAAGAGGTGGTTTCAGCTGTGGTTACGATGCTAATAAAATAAATAAAATACGAAGCTGCCCTTTTCTTCAGTCTTGAGTGTCAGATGCTCAACAAAGCTGCTCGATATCGTCCGAGGTTTGAGAAACTGTCCGCAAAGCAAGCAAACAGCTTTGAACTGAAGTTTTCTGGGATCCTGTTAGAGATGTGGGAGTTGAAGTTAGCGTCTTATTTGTCAGCTTGTTTCCAAATTTCCATTCCTCCTGAAATGGTGTCGCAGTTATGTTCTGGCACCTGTTGTAGCATTCAAGGTGGAACAGATGATGATTAAGAAGCTGGTGAATAGGAGGATAACTTCAGCCTCATTTAAAGATGAAGATCAGTCATTCCTGCTGACAGCTCGGTTCCTTGGGAAGGGAATAAAAAGGCCCAACATCCCTTCTCAGTTTGGAACGGTACATTTCTGCACGTAATCTGCCATTTTCATTGCTGCTGCTCCATTGTAGATGTTTTCCTGGGCTAGAATGTGGGCTGGTGTGAGTCAACACTGTTATGTGACAGTTTATGATTTTGAAAATGTCTCTTTTTCCGCTCTTTTGGAAATGCGGGATTTGTATTTGAAGAAGGAGACAGCGGTGGTTGAGGCTCATGATGTGTCGGTTCCATGTAATGAACTCTCCTTATTCAACTGTGCCAATGTAAACACAGTTCTCCACTCTATGGAGCCCTTAAAGAACTATATACAACGGGTTTTCTATCATAGAGAACAATTTAACAATGAAAAGAACTATTTATGCATTGAAATGGTTCTTTTGAGTGTTCATAGTTCTATATATAACCCCTGCTTTTACTACAGAACCCCACCCCCTTATTTAAGGTTATAGAATATAGTAAGTGTAAAATATTCAAAGCGTGCAATTACAGTGCCAGCTGCACACAACACAGTTCAGACTACACAACGTACGGCATGAGAATCACTCAAATCCCCCCAAATGACCAGTAGAGGAGGTCCTGTTGTCATCACGTCTACTTAAGGAAGTGTGAAGGATGCCTGTAAGAACATCCAGCGGGCTGGAGTGGGAGCTGCCATCGGACACCTCGGCATCTGCCAGCGTGATGTAAGACTGACCATCTGCTGGAGGACGAACAACCACAACCACCCCCCGGACATGAGCATACCACTCACTCAATCTCACAGAGAGCTGTGCAATAGTCAGAGACCACCCTTCACCTAATCAAAAGGCCCATATGGTCTAAACAACTTTTCTCACTTTTATTTAGTGTTTAGTGAACAGTGTCAGAATTCAGTCCTCAGTCCAAACTGTCTATATCCATATACATTTCCATACATTCCTACTTTTCCATATATCGCTGTCGTCAGAAGTGTTCAGTTTTCATTTGAAAATGTCTGTTTCTTTAATATTGCATCCAAATTTCATGATGAATGGACTACCAAAATGACATAAAAGAAAGTCTGGTTCCACTGACTTGCATTAAAGTAGGTTTTTTCCTCCTCCTGTAAACTTACCATTTCGGAGATACGAGGTTTCCTTCCGACAACAGCGATATATAGAAACTAAGCTACAAAAAAGGCCTGTTCTGAGTTCAATGATTCTGTGATGTCACAAAAACGATCACATTTACGCACATCCTCTTATTTGGTTTACAGTTGTCTAGCCCTGCCCACTGATACCGAAGTTACAAGGAGTGTTTCAGCATGGTTTGTTTTTTAAATGATGGTCAATACTGTACAGCCAATCAGAACAGAGCTCATTTACATACATCAGTCTTAAAAGCACAGTAACAAATTGTTGATGTCGGATCAAAACCAGGTATCTCCAGAACGGTAACTTTACAGGAGAAAGAAAAAACAAAGAAAAGTTTACTTTTAATGTAAATCAATGGAACCAGACATCTCTGCACATCATTTTAGGCAATTTCTTTTGGTCTGTTTATCATGAAATATACATACAGTTTAAAAGGTAATAGGTGTCTTCAAATTATGTCAAAAACTGAAAAATGACAAAAATGGAGATACAAGGTTTTGGTCGACAGCAGCAAAACACAGGTTATTTCATTTTTAAGGATAAGGAAAGGTTGGAAAATGATCAGCTAAGAATCAATGATGCAAGAAAAGTGTCTGATATGCTGGCGCTGGTGGTATCCTGTGTTGGGGGAGTCTTAACTAATGGATGGAATCAGATACGTCTAAACTTGGAAAATGGGGTGGGGGGAGTGTATGACATGGGCCTTTAATTTTCAGTCAGGAGATGTTTCTGAGGAGATTAGATAACAGATAATCCACGTATATAAAGAAGGAGAAAGTCAAAGGAACACTCTAGTGCAGTGGTCTTTAATTAAAATTCATTAAGGTCCAGTTCGAGAAAATATCCTCAAGCGAAGATCCGGAACACTATAATGTCTGACTTACATCATGACTCAGTGCCATATACTGTGCACTGAAGTAGCCGAGTAGGAATATCATCATCTTATACAGTCAACAACTGAATGTCAAATCAAAAAAAGTACAATTCAGTGATATTTCAACAATATTTATTGCCAGTTTTTTTCTTTTTAGAGCACAACATGTGAAATAACCTCCATCTGACTCACTTTCTTCTCTGACTGCTGTTTCTCGCCTTGTCCCTCCTGTGTGTGCATCACTTACTCAAATCTCAGAGCTCATCGTAATGCACAGATCTGATTGGCTGAGTAGCGTCACGCGTGATATTTATGACACATGCGATTGGTCTGCGAGTTTCCCGGGCCACTAAAGCTGTACCGTAAAGGGTAGAAAAATGACGCTGATTAAAAGCGTCCTTCCTACATCCTTTAGATTTATTTATATACATTTTTTGTCAGTGAGGTGTGTAACTTTTATAAAACTACTATATGCAACCTTTGAGAACAATCTATAAAGTGACACTGGACTTTTACCTTTTACACTATATTAAGATTTTTTTAGGCTTTAAAAAGTTTCTGCCCATTCAATACGGTTCTTCAGGAAACCAAAAGTGGCTCTTCTATGACATCACTCCTAGAACCCTTGTAGCACCTTTTGTAGAACATCAAAACTGGACACCTGAGATGTGGAAGAAGCCTTTAAATACTGATGAGTTTTAATTTGGAGAGTCATATTTAGACACTGATGAGTCCAATCTCAGCCTAACCCTGGATCATGAGAAACAGAGAGTGCAACCAACTCCTAAAACTTTGGAGGTGTGAAAAGAACTGTTAAAAAAAAAATCCAACATAAATTAATAAATAACTAAAATGAGCTTTCATTTAATAAAGAAAAAAGAAAAAAGTTTTATTTAGTGCGTGACCACTTTTCTAAGTTTTAAAACTCACTAGATAATCCATAGAGTCTATATATCACTGTTGTCAGATCAAAGCCTCATATCTCCAAATTGAGAACTTTACAGGAGAAGGAAAATGCATACTTCACTTTTAATGTAAGTCAATGAACCAGACTTTTTTCCAAGTCATTTTGGATCATTTCTTTTAGTCCATTCATCATGAAATTTACACACCACATATAGGACCATGGGTATTTTCAAATTATGTCAAAAACTGAAAAATGACAAAATGGGGATACAAGGTTTTTGTTCCAACAGCTGCGACATGGAAACTAAGCTACAAATACAACATTTTTTATTTCTTTTTGTGATGCCATGAAAACCATATCATATTTTACATATTTCCAACTGTTCAACTGACCCGTCCACTCACACTACAAGTGAGTTACAAACAGTGTTGCAGCCTGGACTGATTTTCAAATGACACTCAATACAGTACAGCCAATCAGAACAGAGCCCATTAACATATGCATAACTGAAAGTGAGTCTCCTGAAAGAACAGAAGCTGTAATAAAAGTAAAGAGTGACACAGTGAACATTAAAAATGGATGTGATTATTATTTGCTGAGGATTTTGTGTAATTTCCAGTTACGTTTTCTGCAGACACTGAAAATAAATAACTCAATGGCTGTTTTAACAGGAAATAAAGTAAACAAAGTAAACAAAGGTCCAATATCTGAACTGCACTGTATGAACACACGTCCACGCCCACACACACACACCCACGCTCACACCCACCCACCCAGCAGCGACACAAACTCTCTGGAAGATCCACTAAGAATCGTTAACAGACACCTCATCACTTTATAGACTTTACCTCGACAAGTCCAGACGGGGACGTCCACAAATAGACCTGAGCTGCACAAGGTCCATCTATGCGGACTGAAAATAGAACTCAAGGCTGGACGCCGGACCAAGGCCTACAGAAACTTGCGCTTCAGGGCCGCAGAGTCTCCGCTGCCGACCATGAAGCCCCTCTCAGTTCAGCGGCTTTTTCGTGATTTCACCTTGGCTGCGTCTGATTAATCAATTTCAGAAAGATGTTTTATTTTTGATAAAGTCAAAACAAAGGAATGAACATGACAAACTTTACATTTCAGCACAAAAAAAGATTTTGTGTTCCTTATTATTCACCGAGCGTCCACTAAACATTATCATTATTCTGAGCAGTAACATAAAAAATGTAAAAAAAAAGGTTTTATTTTCATACTATTTTTTTTCTTCCCCTTTTATTTTGTCATATTAGGGATGCAGGCGCATCTAACAGATCACAAAAGTAACAATGATTAGAATAAAGAAAAAAAAGAGAGACCCAAATACCAGAATCCTGCCTGGCTCACCCTTAGTCACAAGACTGAAACTGCTTAAACTGAAATATGATAGCAATTGATGGGGTTCTTGCATTTTAACGAGAAAAAATATTGAGTTAGTAATTACTGCAGATAAATATTGTACGGATTTCCACACTGGTGGGCTACAGTTTAGCTGAACGCAAACACAGTTGGATAAAAATAAAATCATATCTGGAAACAAATATTTTGTAACACAATCCCAGGGAGAAACATTAATATTAAAATTGTAGCATTACATGGACACAGTGTATCAGAATGAGCAATCAGGTGACTTCATTTATTTTCTGCCTTGTTTCATCTTCTGATTTCTCATAGAAAACCAATATACCATATCTCACTTAACTCTACACTTCCAAAAGACATCCTATCTAAAAAGTGAGCTCAGCTACTTTAAACAAACTCTTATGTGGTTAAAAGAAAAAGGCCAACGCTGTTTGGGCGGTGGGCTTGAAGGATTTCTGTCAGAGCACCGGGCTCCCCATCAGCCTCTCCTGCCGCAGAGACAGCAGTCGATTCAGCCACAACTTCTCTGCTTCTTCTTTATCCAGGAACAACTGCAAGACAATCAGAGCATCAGTGTCAGTGGTTAGAATCTCTCTCTCTCCACTAGGACGGCTCTGCTCACCAGCAGTTGCAGCTGTCACTGCATCCACCAGGTGGCACACTGCATTTATTTATAACCTCATTCCAAGGCTGTTAACAAATATAATCGGATCTTTAAACCTGATTCTGGGACCCTCAAGGCTACATCTCAGTACCTTTAGTCAGGGAACATAATTGCACCATAATCCATTGAAAATATACTTTCTAAGTTGACTCCACACACCCCGTCTCGCCTCCAGGCTTTTAGTTCATTGCTCTGTTTTAAAACATTAGGATATGAAAAGATACAAATATGAACTTTTCACCTGTAAAAACTTATTTAAGGTTCACAATCAGACCTTAAAACCACTGTAGTACCTTTGAGGGGACATTTACATTGTTTGTACCCTGATGAACAAAAAATGTACCTGCAAAAAAAAGTAAAAAGTGTAAAAAAGGTTTGGAATCACTTGCCATATTAATGTTGTGTTATTTTTTACTTATAGCAATAACTCTAAATATCAGAAACCCTTCACCAAATGGTACAAATTTCCAAAGGTACTTGCTCGTCTGCCTTCACACGCATATGAACTTGACTGACATCCCATTCTTAATCCATAGGGTTTAATGTGATGTTGGCCCACCCTTTGCAGCTATAACAGCTTCAACTCTTCTGGGAAGGCTTTCCACAAGGGTTAGGAGTGTGTTTTCGGGAATTTTTGACCATTCAAACATGTTCTATCGGGTTGAGGTTAGGACTCTGTGCAGGCCAGTCAAGTTCTTCCACTCCAAACTGGCTCATCCGTGTCTTTATGGACCTGCTTTGTGCACTGGTGCGCAGTCATGTTGGAACAGGAAGGGGCCGTCCCCAAACTGTTTCCACAAAGTTGGGAGCATGAAATTGTCCAAAATCTCTTGGTGCTGAAGCATTAAGATTTCCTTTCATTGGAACTAAGGGGCCGAGCCCAACTCCTGAAAAACAACCCCACACCATAATCCCCCCTCCACCAAACTTTACACTTGGCACAATGCAGTCAGACAAGTACCGTCTCCTGGCAACTGCCAAACCCAGACTCGTCCATCGGATTTCCAGATGGAGAAGCGTGATTGGTCACTCCAGAGAACACGTCTCCACTGCTCTAGAGTCCAGTGGCGGCGCTTTACACCCATGTATTCCATGCTTTGCATTGTGCTTGGTGATGTAAAGCTTGGATGCAGCTGCTCAGCCATGGAAACCATTCCATGAAGCTCTCTATGCTGTTTTTGAGCTGATCTGAAGGCCACATGAAGTTTGGAGGTCTGTAGTGATTGACTCTGCAGAAAGTTGGTGACCTTTGCGCACTATGCCCCTCAGCATCCGCTGACTCTGTCATTTTACGTGGCTGAGTTGCTGTCGTTCTCAATCGCTTCCACTTTGTCATAATACAACTTTGTCTGACAGTTGACTGTGAAATAATTAGTAGTGAGGAAATTTCACGACTGGACTTGCTGCACAGGTGGCGTCCGATCACGGTACCACGCTGGAACTCACTGAGCTCCTGAGAGTGACCCATTCTTTCACTAATGTCTGTAGAAGCAGTCTGCAGGCCTAGGGGCTCGGCTTTATACACCTGTGGCCATGAAAGCAATTGGAACACCTGAATTCAATGATTTGGATGGGTAAGTGAATACTTCTGGCAATATAGAGTACTTTTAGATGTTTTATTGCAAATATTCTGTGGCAAAGTGAATAAAATGATAAGTAATATAGTGTAATTATGTATTTACATTACAAGCCCATACCCTAACCCTATTCCCAAAATCCATTTATAATGTTCATACACCAGTTTAGCCTCCATTCACAGTGTTTCAGCCTGAACCAATTTTTCAGCCTGAAGACACAATACAGGATGGCTAATCACAACAGAGCTCATTTACATACAGTATATCCCAGTCTTAAAGGGTCCACATCCTACTTTATTTTTTATGAACCAAAAACCATATATGACCATTTCCAGCCTTTATATGACTTTTAAACCTCTCTTTTTATACCTTACTGTAAACAGGCCTCTGTTCTGATTGGCTAATCTGTTCAAAATGCAGTCCAGGCCGAAATATTTCTTATAACACCCAGTGTGAACAGGCACAGCTTAACTGCTGTAGGCTGAACAGGTGGATTTGTAAAGGTGACTGTTTTGACATTTGTGAAACAGTGAATTCAAAACAGGCTGTTTTTGCAGATTAGTGTCTATGTATGGACTCAGGAGTGAATTTTTATTTAAAAGAAAAAAAAAGTTTTTCCATGATATGGGCCCTTTAAGCATTTCACCCCTTCATCACCCCTGACTACAGGTAGGTGAATGGATTTTGTTTCTGAATGTTTGCTGATTTGCTCCACGGATAATTCTGTACTCTTTTAATGTCCATTTATACATTTTGTGTCTATATGTCTATATGAAGAAGCCAAAAACTAATTTTCACCTAGGCAGATCACAGTCTGCTTTAGAGCAAATGCCAAATTGTTAATTAGGCCTATTCAGCTAAACCTGGCTTGTGTTCAGATTGTCTTTTCATATTCAAGCGGTGCAGTGGTGTAATTTAAATTTAAATTCCCTGCATGTGCTCTTCCTAACATCGACATCACTGGTAATCCACTTACGGTCTGTATTTTGGCCAGGATCTGCTTAATGGCATCACAGACGGCACAGATCAGAAGTAACCCATTAAAACAAATGTTTCGTATTGTTTCCTAATGCGAGCCAGTGCAGGTCTCTAATTGTCTGAGTTGGCTTAATATGAGACGCTGGCTGGGTTTTTGATTCGATTTGGAAACCGAGGAGGGAGAGAGAGGGTAAACGGCTCTGTATCATAAGTGCATATGACAGCATAATGCATAAGAGTGATTCGGGTGTCAGCGTGAACGCAGGGATTTGAGTGATTCCCACATTAGTTGGGCTTATGAGTTCCTTAAGTTTGGAAGTTGGAGACTCTTCGCCGACGCTCATCAGTCTTTACTTTCATCCAAACAACACGAAAGGCGTGAAATCAAATCTGCGCCTGGGAAAAGACTGATCGCTCTCGTCCGTGTGCTCTGTGTGTGTGCGCAGCGGATCCGGGAGAGGAGCTAAGTGTATCATTTATGTCGAGTTAAGGCTGCCTGTAGCGTTTGCTGTAGGGCCTCTCCTTTGTCATTGGGGCCCACGTCCAACACATGCATGCATGCCCGGTAATGGCCTCTGGACACATGTCGCCCGCTTGCTCCTGTATTATCTGCGTGTAGGAGCTTCTGCGACACACGCACCAACATGGCCTCCGCTCTCACACAGCGCCACGGCTAACAAGGTTGAAATTACAGTAGATACAGTAAAGCGGCGGTGGCGGGCTAAATGATTGAATCATTACTGCCGGTGGGGGCTCCTGTGCC
Organism: Pygocentrus nattereri; assembly: GCF_015220715.1. Lineage (NCBI taxonomy): Eukaryota > Metazoa > Chordata > Actinopteri > Characiformes > Serrasalmidae > Pygocentrus > Pygocentrus nattereri. The sequence goes on from NC_051229.1 coordinate 36,307,266, forward strand.
TTGGGCATATTGCTGCCATAGATCAGCTTGGCTCCGCTCATCTGCATCCGTCACGCATAACCCAGTTTGCGGCGCCACCGAGACGCTGAGAACTTTCACGGAAAATTTCTGTCCGCCCGTATTACAGCCAGGGAGCGAAGAGGCACCCGTCAGAACGCGGAGCCCTCAGAAAGAAGAAACGAGTACAAATAATGAGGAAAGGAAGGGTGTGTTCAAGAGTACATTCTGAATATGCAAAATATGAAGTGTGTGGATAAGCAAATATAGTCGATGGGTAACTAAATTTTTTGACAGCTGCTCCTATCATTGTACAAATGAATGGAACAACAGAAAAAGTCCAAAAATTACTGTCTGAATTACAGTGAAAGATGCTACCATGTTTTTCTCCTATAAAGTCATTTAGAGCATTTTTAAAACAATATATACATATTTTTCGATCCATCATCCTATCTATCTATCTATCTATCTATCTATCTATCTATCTATCTATCTATCTATCTATCTATCTATCTATCTATCTATCGTTTCATTTTAATCTATTTATTGATCACTATATCTAGCTATCTATCTATGTATCTATCTATTGTTTAATCTATTTATTGATCTATCTATCTATCTATGGGCTTATCTATCTATCTATCTATCTATCTATCTATCTATCTATCTATCTATCTATCTATCTATCTATCTATCTATCTATCTATCTATCTATCTATCTATCCATCCATCCATCCATCCATCCAGCCATCCAGCCATCCAGCCATCCAGCCATCCATTCATTTATTCTTCCAGGAGAAATGTTGACGAACATATGGAAGAACATCATGTTTTGTTTTTTTCTTTTTCTTTCTAGGAATCTGTATCTGGTTTAATTTAATGAAGCACTAAATTAACTTAATTGAATTAAGCATGTTACTGGATGATAACACATAATACTGGGCTTGCTTCAGAAGATGTTTGGAATACATACAAAACGTCACTACCTGGTTTGTATTTATTCTAATGTCAGTGTTTGTCTGAGCAAATAAACACATACTGCTCATTTCAATAGCTTGTTTAATATCATTTTCTCAGGTGGCTGAAACTTCTGCACAGTACTGCTTTTCAATAAGAGGTTTTCCCAGGATGCTCCCACGATGCTGCTTGAGAGAATGCCAAGGGCTATTATTTATTATAAAATCTACAATATGATGTTATGAACCTAAAATATATGATATTTTGCAACACTGCCTTGGTCTCTGCACAGTCTCACATGTGGTATTCTGTAGTTTGGGTGTCTTCATGTTTATTTACAAATGTGGAAAGCAGAAAAACAGAGGAAAGGTCTTCTATGAGCAAGCGAGTCCAAACTTTTGACAGGGCTGTATTAGCAAAGTAAAGAGAAAGAGAAACACTTACACTGTGGTGAGCGAGTGTGTCACTGTCGTTGTATTTGATAGCAATGGGAAGAGAGACGACACTGTCTTTCGCCATGGACGTGTCGACAGACTCCGCCTCTTTCTTTATCTCCACAGGTTCAGTTACCTGAGAAAAGGTAGAACAACACATTTAAACCACACACACACACTTCCACAATGCCTCCAGTAATAATCCTGTAGTTTTAGTGTAATCTATAGTAATCTATACACGCCGAGGCTCCAAGACAAGTCCCTTGTGCATTTTTTACTTGGCAAATAAACCTGATTCTGATTCATCAAAGAAGAAATGCAAAAACGGTCACATGCAGTTTGATGCTGCACCACATGATGGCAGTATCTGCACAGTGACAAATCAAGCTGCTGATGCACAGGCCTGGTCCCATTCACCTTCACTCACCTTGTGCATGAGGCCTGCGCTGACCGCGATGGCTGCTGAATGGTGTGTACACTACACGCACTCGCAGATCAGCGTGATTTTTTTTTCTAATTATTAATAACTGTTAAAAATGGTACAATTTTGAAAAAATAATACTTCACATGTTCCCAAATTCTAGAGACCTTTTTGTTGTTACATGTAAAGCATGTGGACTTTGGACCTCCTGTCTTACAGGGTGACTATTAGCAGTTACTTTAGTATTTAGTATTTAGAGAAGAAAAGCCATGAACCCACACCAGCAGGATCGAACAAACGTGTTTGCAGTAACAACTTTTCAACAAGGAGAGGTGAAAAACTTTATTAGTTAAAATACTTTTTAAAATTTTATTTATGATATCCATTGAAGAACTTAAATGGAACTTATCCATTAAATCAGTTAATTCCCATTTTCATTATCACTCAAGTTAATTGTTAAGTGTTAGCTTTTGGCACTTCATTGTAGACTTATTTAATCTTTGTGCTTATTTGGCCAGAACTCTCTGCATTTATTTGTCTTTCAGCGGAAAACTGGAAGTGCCACTTCTTAACAAATTTGGTGGCCGAAATTTCGGTGCATGCCCAGCAGAAACTGCTGAATTTGCAGAAAAATGAACAGACATCTTCAAGGAACACACACACACACACACTTTTCTAAGCTGCTTCTCCATCAGGGTCACAGGGGAATACAGACAAAAATAGACAAACGTATAAAGAACACTGGCTGTGTTTACATGCGAAGATTTTCTCCAATCTGACTGAACACATTCTGATTATAGATTAAGACTGAGGTGTTTATGCTCACTCCACTTAATGCCCTGATAAAAATTTCCTTTTACATTCACACTATAAGTAATCACATTCAAAATTACATGCATGCATAGAGAACCACTTAGTGTAGACGTTACCATGACAACCAGCATCACGTGAGTCCAGTCAGAGTGAGATGAGCAGCAGTGAGCAGTGCTTGTGTTTTAATTGCTTTAAAATGATGTCAGACTCAGGAAAACGTCCTTCACACATCCTTATTATAGAAGGACAAGAGGAAGACACATAAGAGACACATAAGCTGGATGTCCGTTCCACCGCCGTCTTTTAAAGATCAGCGCCTAAACTCCGTCTCCTCTGCAGACCAGTTTCTGCTCCACCGTGTTGAAGGTTATTATTATGAACTTTCAACATGATGCGACGAACATGCAGAATGGACTAAAACCTTCCGAATGGGAATGTAATCAGATACAGGCATTTACTCGGATATTATTCTTCTATTTAAGGGGTTATTCACAGGATTACCCACCTCATTCAGATAGAAACTGTATTCTGAATGGCCTCAATGTATTCTATTTCGGTTGAGCTATTAGTGAGATTGTTAATGGATTTTTAGGCTGCATGTAAATGTGACTACTGAGGCTTCAATATTGCTTCAAGTACTGTTTTTAGTTACATGATGTACTTTTGTCCAGGCTTATATGATAACAGTAGGTCACACAGTGAGAGAATCTTTCATGTTTCTCTCATGAACTACAGCATTTTCAATATCCTTTTGGTCTGGTTATACAGCCTTGGTCTTGTGTCTATATTTTCACACCAAAACTAGCCCCCCCTCCTTACCCCAGATGTGCTAGTATAGTCAAGGCTTGTTTGTTATAAAGTAATCAAGTTTATTTCCCATCAATTAGAATGGTTCAGCCATCTCTAATAGACTTGATTATGTGCTTCTGACACTGTACATCTCACTGTTATTCACAAACATGGACTAAAATACGCGACTGTTAAAAACAATTCTAGGGATAACTGAACAACTCCACACAGTCTGAAGCAAGTGATTAGGAAATGATTTGGCAAAGCAGTTAACACCCCGCTAATTGGTAGGAAATAAGCATGCATTATTTGTTAGCAACATTAGCCTTGTAGCTCCAGTGCAAAACCAAAGAACTAAACTTCAGACATCACTTGGCTCATGGAAAAAACTGTAAATTGGATTTTTCACCAAACCACCACTTCACCTGAACTGATCCCAGATCAGCCCCTGTGCCTCAGCTGCCTCTGTAATCTATCACACCGGCCCATTCCAGCCGTCCTCCTTTTGTCTCCGTCTGTGCGGATCAGTGAGCATTTGTCACTAATCTAATTTCAGAGGTTGAACGTGAGCTTTGGGTGGGAGCGCTGGGTTCAGTGCAGCTGTTTCAGACCTGCTCTGGCTTTTGTGCACGAGCAGACGGACCGCAAACGGCACTGAATGGGAACGATTCCGTCTGCGGACAAACGGAATCGAGGGCCACCGAGAAGCAAATCAAATCAAACCGATGAGGAGAGAAGACGTGAAGCAAATGAAAAGGGAACGAAAGAGAAGAAGACAAGAAAAAAATGGAGAGAAAAGCGCACCTTGGTGGCGTCCCGGGATGATTTGAAAGCCTGAGGAACAAAGGAGTCGCTCTCGATGGCCTCGATGTCCTTTATCCTCCTCACCTGTTCGGCGAGAGAGGCCTCTTCTGCAAGAAAAAAGGAGAGAAAAGGGAAAAGAAGGGATGAGGGAGGAGAGAAAGAGAGGGAGGCAGAGGTCAGGGAAGAGGTCAGACTGTAAGAGGGATGAAAAACAGCAGGGACAATTCGATAAATGTCTAACTCACTGCTCCTTCTCTTATAGCAGATTAGAGAGAACATAGAAAACTGGGTAACATTTGACTGTAAGGCATGTTTGTAAGGCAACATGATACCAACAAAAACTTATAACGACAGTGAACATAAACATTTACAAAGGCATACTCCAATGAAGGCTGCCTCCCCAAACTACTGCCACAAAACCAGAAGCATATAATTGTCTAAAATGTCTTTGAATGCCGTAGCATTCACATCAGCCTTTACTGGAACTAAGGGGTGTAAAACCCTGAAAAACAGCCCAGCCCACCATCCCTCCTCCACCAAACTTTTCTATGGGCACTGTGCATGTTAGGTGATTCATGGTTCATCATTCATTCCACTTCTCTAAAGTCAAGTGTCCAGTGATGGTGCTTTACACCACTCCAGCCGACACTTGGCATTGTACATATTGATCTTAGGCTTGTGTGCAGCTGCTCAGCCATTCATGAAGCCCATGACACACAGTTCTTGTGCCAATTTTGCTTCTGGGACTGGTCGTGAGTGATGCAACAAGGGACAGCCAATTTTAATGCATCTATTTTCTCTGTGATTTCGTGTCACCTACTGCTTTATGGCTTTCATTTTTAAATAATGGCACTTACAGTAGACTGGGGCAGATCTAGCAGGACAGAAATTTCACAAACACACTTGATTTTATACACCTGTTATCAATGGGTGTGGCTTGACACCTGAACAAAGTAACTAGGAGGGATGCCCACATAAATTTGGCTATATAGTTTGTGTCACCTGGCATTGATTTATTTATTAACATCGGGCTGTCATGACACTATTATGGGTAAAATAACACAGCATTTAACAAGAACTGAGTTTTCTATCTTTGTGTGTATCACAGTGACAAACTGCTGATGGCGTGCCACAGCTTAAAGGTGCAGTGTGTAAGATGTAGTGTAGATGTAGAGGTTGCAGATTGAATCCTCTTCCCTTACCCCTCCCTTTCCAAGTGTGTAGTAGAACCTACACTGGGTTTTTTTTGCTTCTCTGATGATGAGGATTCACTCTTCCTCACGTTTTCTTGTGCTAAATAATAAGTAGGAAAAATCTGGGTTCTCAAACTCTCAACACAAAATGTCTAGCCAGTACCTGCAGCAACTACTGAATATTATTCTTTCTACGTCTTACAACTGGCTACAGCGCTACCAAATTCAAGGTGCTGCTTTATTGTAAAAACACAAAAGGCGCTCTCTATAGCCAGCATTTGGTTTGTCCATTCTGGGCTACTGTAGAGTAGAGGACCCCTCCTCATATAGATATGAAGGGCTCATTCTAAGCTAACAAAAACACAGTAATTCATATTTACAGGTGATTATACACAAATTAAATGATGTTTTTGTTTACTATATTC